>NW_019726221.1:482450-543159 GCF_002891405.2 Cryptotermes secundus
CTTCTTTTAGAAGGCAGTTTCTGCGTAAAACATGACCAATCCAATTAGCCTTCCGTTTTCTTATTTCATGTAGGATATTCCTCTGCTCACTGACTCTAATTAACACTTCTTCATTTCTCACATAATCGGTCCAACTGATCTTCTCCATCCTTCTCCAACACCACATTTCGAAACTTTCCAGATGTTTCTGATCTACTGCCCTAAGTGTCCATGTTTCAGCCCCATACAGAGCTATGCTCCAAATGTAGCTTTTCACTAGTTTCTTCCTCAAATTTAAGTCCAATTTGCTCATAAAGAGATTCTTCTTCTTGCTAAATGCAGCTTTTGCCATACTATTGTCATCAAAATAGGAAAATGTCCACATAAGGATGCCATTGGTTAAGGTCCACATGATTAGGGAAGAGAAGTCTTTTCAACTATTTAATATTGTTAGAGTTATCTGTGAAAGAGCAAGGTTTTGAATTAAGGTTTGCAAGTAAGTACAAAACTATTATAAATGCAACTGGGACCTCCTCATTTAGATTTTTACATTTCAGTTATTCTGAGATTTCATAATATGGTTAATAAATCAACACTGCTGTAAGGCAATGAATGCTGGACTATGTGTAAAGAAGAGGAACGCTGTTTTGAGGTAGCACAAATGAAATTACCAAGAGCATTTTTGTATTACTCAGTCGACACAGTTCTGGTACAAACATACCATGAATGTGCATGTACTACATATTTTGGGCTATTGCGGCCATCATCAGGTACACAGAGCTTTTACAGTCACCCTTCTTTCTATCTGCTATACCTCCCTACACTGGCCAGTGTTTACACAATGGGAGTGTGTTGTATAGGTATGTTGTTTATGTAATGTCCTTATGTTATAAAATGTATTAAATATTAAAATTAAAATTTTTAAAAATATTAAAATATTCTAATTTGAATTAAATTTATTTGTTATATGTTGTCATGTCCCTTTTGTTTTATGTTGCCAGGTTTTGAGATGGTGTTCATCATTGTGCGTTCTTATTTTTCATGGGATTCTTTCTTGAGGTCAACACAGGCATTCATGCAGACAAAATGCTCTCCACTTAAGTGCAAGAAACAGAAAGAATAGGAAATAACACAAAAGCAACAGCACACACCCGTAGGCCAATATATATCCACAACATCAACATATGATCATAGGAAGAATCCCATGAAAATCAAGAATGCACATTGGTGAACACCACCTAAAAATCTGTCAACAAGAAACAAAAGCAACATGATAACATAAATCAAAAGGAGGAATGTATATATACAGGACGTCTTGATGAAAGGTATCCCAAAAAAAAAAAGAAATCACATCTCAGAAACTAATTACCCTACACGTTTTTGTCATCGGAAAGGAAAACTCTGAAAGTTTTTGTTTCATGACTGGCTAACATCTATGCACCAGCTGGTAACCTTCAGTGTGCTCAGTAACGGTGTTGACCCCACAGGAACAAGTTCACTGCATGTTGTGGCTAGCAGAGTTTCAATTTATTACAGTTGTCCAGCATCCTTTTAGAACGCAATATGGACGTCAACCTCCTACATGAAAAACATTCGGGTCTGAGACAACAAACCGAGGACTACAGGTAATCTGTTGCATGTAAAATCTTTTGGAAAGACGTGGACCTCTGAAGGAAATGTCAGTCGTATTAGAGAGACATTCCATCAAAGGCTGCACAAATCAACTCATGCTGCTAGCTTGCAGTTACAAATTCCACGTTCAACAGTGCACGATGTGCTATGTAAAAGGCTTTGCCTAAGAGCATACAAGACACAAATGATTCATGCACCAGAACTGAGTGACCAAGTAGCACACACAAACTTCGCTGTGGACATGTTAGAAAGAATTTATGTGTCAACTGATTTCCTCCGCCAAGTGTGTTTCTTGGACGAGGCAACGTCCCACGTCAGTGGAGTTGTAAATAAGTACAACAGCAGAATTTGGGGCAGTCAAAATCTGCATGTCACATGTGAGCTGGAGAGAGGCAGCCCCAAAGCTAACTTGTGGGCCAGCTTAATGCATGACAAGTTGATTGGACCAGTTTTCTTTTTGGAAAAGACTGTGATCAGACATTCTTACTTGGACATGCTGGAGCTGTATGCACTGCCCCAGTTACCACCTCAAACTATCCTACAAGAAGATGGGGTGCCACCATGTTAGGAATCATCCGAACAGAGATAGATCGGCAGAGGTGGACCAATCGCTTGGCCTCCTAGGTTGCCAGATTTAATCCAATTGGATTTTTTCTTTCGGAGTTATGTGAAGAACATTGTATATCAGGTTAAGATCAATGACCTTCAACACCTGAAAGCCTGCATAAAGGACACTGTGGCTATGGTAATACCAAACATGCTTCAAGCAACATGGAATGAGGTCAGATATCATCTGGATATTCATCGTGTCAATAAGGGAGACCACAAGGAAATTTATTGAGAAAGTTATATGCTCAGAAAGAACTTTGATAGTTTCCCTTTGTGATGATGTAACACATAAATATCTATAATAAATGCCTTCTGAGATAAAATTATTTTATTTGTGATACCTTTCATCCAGACACTCTATATACGTATATACACGTACATATCTTTTAACATGCGACTCAATTTTAATTTGAATTAGAATATTGTGGGATGTAGACCTGTTCCTAGGCAACGACTGTGAAATAAGCAACTATGTAACCTTCATTTCTAAGTGACAGCTCTGCAAACAAGCTTGTTTCCATGGCAACAATTGCACTGCAGCACTGGAACAGTATTTTCTACGTGGTCCATGCAGAGATGTTCTATGTAGAACAGTTGATTGGTGAGGGAGCAAACCCACATGTAGGCCGGTTCAAATACCTCCACCATAGCCCTGTGAGTCATAGAAGGCGAAGAAAAGGAACTCACTGCCTGGGGTTATAACTGGGCTACCCACTTCCTCAGGGAAATAAATATGGAGACCTGACCCTCCAAGTTAGGGGGATCTTGGTTCTGAGACAGTAAAATATTGTCATGAGTCCTGCAGGACTCGGACCCAAGAATGACTGCACTGGGGAGGGCCAGCAGCAATTGCAAATGAAAAACATGCTCTCTTGTCGGAGAAGTCTTCATATGCGAAACAATAACACCACGTAGCAAGCAGAGTGAGGGGCCTACAGGCAGGGGGCATACATGATAACTACACCAATATTTCAAGAGCTACATACGAACATCCATGCTGCTGCACAAGTAATCCAAACAAAGAAAATCTATGCAGTGGTGTATGGATAAAGAGATGACAGCCCCCAAGCAAAATATTAAAAAATTGTAACTAAATTTTAACCAGACTTTATTGATTTTTATTGATTCTTGATTGATCTTAATAGAGTCCATTATTTTAAATTAGGACATGTCACGTTCATATGTGAAACAGTTTTTGGCAATAGAACACCTGATGATGGCCATATATGGCCAAAACATGATGTGAAAATGGAAAAGAGAAGGAGGAAATAAATAAGTTGCATTGTGGACAGAAATAGTATTGTGACATGTTGACCCCTACCTCCCCAGCGGCACGTAGCGGTAACATAGCGCCCGCGTAATAGGCGAGTCATCACCCCGCCACTCTCCCCAAGCGGTGACATCACGAGCGGAGCCGAAGTGAGCCGAGCGGAGGCGGAGTTAGCCGAGCTCCCGCAACCTGGTAACTATGCAACGCGAGTCAACAGCGGTGATGTCACCAAGGGATATCACGGTTGCCAGGCAGCAGCCAACAACTCCTGTGACGTGTCACGCAACAGGTACCACTGCGGCCATATAAGGGAACTGCACAGCAGCTACGCACGAGTTGTAAAGTAACAGTCGCCGAGTAGAGTTGTAACGTGGCCATCGCCGAAGATAGTTCTGAATAAGCCTACGAGCGAGTGTGTTATCAACAGTTCTCAAGGCAGCATCTTGCGAGCAGAGTTGGAATCTAGCCAGCGGTGTGTTACGAGTGAAAGTGTGTAATTCAGGGAGACTTGTATAGCTCCCGCAATATTAATACATGAAGACTCTTCGAGATAGTGTGAAGAGATTTTGTTGTAGGGTTTGTAAACTGTGGAAACCCGTAACCTTGTGATAATTAATTGTAGCCGATATTTGTAGATTGTTCAATAAACCAATTAACGATCTCTACGGCGTATTCAGTAACCAAAACACGTTACAGTATTGTTTGTGATGAATATATTAATACAACAGGATGCTTAAATAAAATACTGTTAACCAATAATTTGTGTGTGTGATGTTTTCAAAAATGAGATGCAGATTCCATGCGTTAAGGATTAAGGCAAACCACATAAGACATATTGAATGTTGCAGTGATTACTGATTTCCATTTCATTGAAAAAGCAACAATTAGATGTGCTTTGATAATATAAAATGGAACGTTTTGTGGTGGTTAAAGATATTGTAACGTGTAGAGCTGTTACTGGGTAAGGACCTCAAAACTACCTATGAAACAACATTCACTGCTAGGCAACAGATTTTCAATAAGCAAGTATATGCGGCTTTTAGTGGGTAACACCCTCAGAAACAAACACATTCTCATGGAAATGATTGGAGTCCGACAGTGAATGGTATTTTCTGTTGATCTGTGCCAAGGGGTTTTAAGGAGGACAATTGAAGCAAGAATTCAGAATTGTAAGGGAGTCTGTGAGGAGAAGATTTGGTCAGTGCAGTTGAAGAATCTCCACTGTAAGTCCATTACCAGGAAATGACTAGTGAAAGCAGACTGAAAAGGCTTAGCATGTGCTGTAGTGATTTTTAAAGTGTGGAGTTCAGCAATGGCACTATGATTAAATGCATTTATGAGTTGTGTGATAAAGTGGTCAATGAATCCCATCTCCAATCCAAAACCTTGTTGAGAGTACCTTGTTCTCATGACAATATAGTATATCCTGAATTTCTGTTTCAGACATAGATGAATGTATAAGCATCCCTTGCCAGCATGGGACCTGTATAAATTCCCAAGGAAGTTTCCGCTGCGAATGTACCGCAGGGTTCATACTTGGTCCAGATGGAAGATCATGTCTTGGTAAACATCATTATTATACACAAATTGTTTATTTGAGAGATGTATTCATTTACTGTTAGAGAGCAGCATATGCTCAAACTGCAGATCACATAATCACACTATACATGATAGAAATTGTATGCTACATATTCAAATGGTACAACAAATCTTTGTTGATTATTTGTGCTGCTGTAATATAAGTAGCATAAGCTTTATTGACTATAATAAGAGTCTTGATAATCACTGCCAAATTATCATGTTTCTTTAATACCATATGGCTCTAAAAACACATTTTCAGGGAACAGTATTTTGAAAAGAGAATTAATTAAGTTTACTCTTTCCACTGTATGGCATTATGCATAACATTATATATTTTAAACAATACTGTCTTCAGAGATATAATGTTATATTGTCCAGTAAGAGTTCACTAATGTTTCAGTGGAATGTACTGCCATCATGTTCAGGGTTGAAATGTAAGCCAAACAGGAAACCAGCAAGAAGCAGGCAGCAAGTAGAACTTGTCACTGCTGGGAGAACCTTAACTGAGACATAATTATTCTCTTTATTAAATACTTCTCTGTTATTAAACATGTTCCTGTATCTCAGTAATTTTTTATACTACATACAAAAAATATGGTTATTTAAATTCAGAAGAATGTGAACATAACTATTCTATTATCTGACATCAGTTGCAGTGTTTTGGTAGTTGCCTGCTTTACACACTATGTATACAGTTTAAAATACATGTAGATAGCCTTGCTTGATTAACTATGAAGTTTATTATTCATAACTGAAATTCTCATATCAAGACATAATTTCAAAGTACAGGTCAGTTACTGAATCCAACTCAGTAGTGTTCAGAGGGTTCCTTAAAATTTTTCTGCAGTCTTTTTGGATTATGAGTTTTTCATTTATCTTTGCTAAGCTAGTTGGCTACAAGCCAAATGTCCTGCTCGAAATACAAAGACCTATAAATTAATTTTTTGTAGTTTTATTTGGTTCTCTCACGTAGACTACAGCACACTAAAATAGCCATGACGATTTGCCTTTCATTTTATCTGCAGTTCACCATTAATAATCATTCCAACATCCATCATTTGACATTATATCTGTTACCTAACCTCATTTGGCTATAGCTGATTGAGATTTACAGAGCTAATATTATGTTCTGTGTCTATGAATAGACAGAGTGCTGATGAGAAAATCTTATTCTGTGAAAAACATAACAGGAAAGTGCAGAACATTACATAATGAGGAGCTTAATAATTTGTACTCTTCACATAATATTATTAGTGTTACTGAATCAAGGAAGGTGGAATAGATGAAGCATGTAGCACTGATGAGAGAATTTATAATGTATACAAAATATGAAGAGTGAACCTCAAGGAAAGAGAACACTCACAGCAATGTGAGGATAATTTTACAAGGAATATGGGAGTTACTGACTTACCAGGTATATCTGATTCAATGATGTTCGTGGTCTGACTGAAATTAGTCATATCCTACCTAAATAAATCCAGTGCTTTTTGACTCTGTCCTTCACGTGCAGGTGAAAATCTTTGTATGCAAATGAAAAATCCAGTACAATTTTGTCATTGTGTGACTCTTGGAATAAGTGTCAGTTACACATTATTTCGGTTTACATATATACACAGACACATAAATTTTTGCCACTTGAAAAATATGTTCAGGGAAATTAAGCCTACAGTTTCAAGAGATGTAACAGCATGTACTGTATTGGATTGAAGACTGTGAAAATGTTAGTACATCTATGAATAACTTAACCAGGGGCTGCTGTTTGCCACAGATACACGCCGTGATCTGTGCTACTCCCAGTACCGAGATGGTCAGTGTTTAAATCCAACTGCAATACCAGTAACTAAGTCAAGTTGCTGTTGTTGTACTGTGATCACTGGTCAGCCAATGGGCTGGGGCACTCCCTGCCAGCCATGTCCACCACAGGGTTCATTTGAGTTTCAGAGTCTCTGTCCACATGGTGCTGGAATGACATTCAGTGGGGATGGTAAGTCCTATTTCTTAACATGCAGTTTAGTTTATATATTCATATGTATTTCATTATTGTAGTCCTTTGCTTTGTGAATGAATTAAACACATCCTGGGAAGGCCATCTTTATCCATCTGTCTGAGAACTTGGATGGCCATCAAATCACTCATTGACTCTTATTGAAATCTGGGGAATTTACACTTTGAAAATGATATTTTGGATTCAGAAATATGATACGGAGTGGTAAAAGAATAGATATCAGTGTAGATTTTTACTGATCACTTGACTTCTTTGTTATGAATCCAGTTTAATAAAGAAGATGAAGCACAAACTGCACTAATGCACAGTGTTTTAACCATAGGATAATAATTACAACAATTTTATAGATAAGTGATGTCTTCTGTTCCTATCATCCGTTTTCACACCATATATTACACAAAAATTGTGATAGGTAATTCCGTCAGTCACAGTTTTAGTGCTTTTTAGTTTGAGGAGAAAGTACATTCAGCTCACAGATGGTAGTAAGATTGTCAGCCTTACACGCCAGCTGCCCTTTACCACCAGGAAGATTCGTGGTACTCATTTCTGTTAGAGGCTGAATTGACCCCAGGGCCACAGCGCGGCTGGAAGGGTTAGGTCGTTTGAATAATCCAATGACCTCATTGGGATTTGAAACCTCGACCTTCCAGCTTGTAGCATAGTGCCTCAACAAACTATACTATTGCATGCCCCTTGAGAGAAGGTAACAAATTTCATTTTTAGCCTACTTTCCTTCCAGATAAAAATGCATGCTTCTTTTATTAGTTCACCATGCTGTGTCAACTTCTGAAACAAATGACCAGTTTTCATTGAATCTGTTATGGGTGGAGACCACTTAAACCTACAATTTTAATAATGTGACATGTCAATGCATTGTCAGGTAATGGTTCAATAAACTCCCCGAGATATGCACACACAACAATAGAACGAATGTTTATAACTCGTTGTTAGGCAACGGTCAGCACTCCAGTGAACTTGCTGGGTAGGAATCATGTGATGTGTGTTCTGTAGGTCCACACCGAAGGTTTATAGGAGAAAACATAGGTCATTTGCGGGCAGTCATAAGCTGGAAGAGTGAGCAGTGGACAGAGTTTTAGTTGAGTTCTGAGGTTCCAGGGTGAATAAACAAGAAATGCCAGGAAGACTGCATAGTGATTTGAAGTGCAAATTTCTGTGTTGAGATCCAGTGCTAGGAGACGACTAGTAAAAACTGAGAATCCTAGTGCATGTGCCATGGTGAACTGTGAATTGCGTAAATCAGCAGTAGCACTGTATTAATTGTAATTAAGAGAAATTGTAGCTGAAGTGCCAGTAGATCCAGTCATCCAAACTAGAACCCGTTAATTTCATCATGTGTAACCCCATACACTTGACAGTAATAATACAATGGATACACACACATGTTGGATGGAAGCAGTGTTAGTGCCGTTTAATATAGGGTATTGAAATAATGTATTGTAACTGATCTTAAAAGAAATAATCGAATTTTGTTAAGTTAATTCTTTTATGATTTAAAAACTTATCATTGTACAACAAAATTACAACATAAGATATTATTTATTATTTATATTAACCTTATTGCTTTAACATTTAAATGTTATCATCAGGGGAATCCATTAAATAAATACACTGGTAAAACTTTTCTTAAGATTATTCAGAAAGATTGTACATTATATTTAGAAACTTATTATAACAGTATTCAATGATGGTGCATAATGTAATGTAAAAACTGTTTTCTTATAATATGTAAAACAGTACTGGGGTTGCACAGAATCTGTAGTTAGCTTCTGGTTTGGTGGTGATGACTAATGAACAACTGGAGATAGGTATGTGAAATTTGGTATGGTGGTATATCATAAACAGACAAATTTAACGTAGACAAATTCTATATTTACTAATTAGGCTTATTGGAGGATGATGTAGATGGTCCATAACATAGTGCAAGCAATAAGAATATTTTGACTAAGTATCAGTCACATGATCATCTACACATGAATCCAGCATACTTACCCCAGAACTAATTTGATTGTATTCCTGGATTATAAATTTATGTTTCATAAGTATAACATTAACAACATGAGATTACATATGACTCAGCTTCATGAAGTTGGAAAATATGCTTCATGAGTTATACCCAAAGTTCCTTGCTTTGACATAAGTCAGAACGCAATACTCTGTGAAACTATTCCTGGATTATAAATTTACATTTCATAAACATAACATTAGCCGGTCACGGTAGCCAAGCGGTCTAAGGCATGTACTGTCTTCNCTTCACTATCTTCACTTTAAGTCCAATCACCCACACCACGTAAAAAGGGGAGTTGTTCATAGTTTGATCAACAGAGCGAAGGTCATATGTCAAAACAAGAAGGATTTTAGTAAAGAAATCAGAAACATAAGACATGATCTAATGCTCAGTGAATATCCTAAAGAATTCGTGGACTCTGTATTGAAGCCATCGACAAGAAATCGTCCCTCTTCAGACACAACATACCGAGGCACTGTAATCATTCCGTATGTCAAGGGTATCGCCGAGAAATTCAGACGCATCGGGAATCGTTTTCAGCTTAGAACAATCTTCAAAACGAAACATACACTCCGGGGNCAAAAAACAAAAAAAAAAACATAACATTAACAAGATTAGTCTGTGTATGACTCAACTTTGTGCAGCTAGAAAGTATGCATTATGAGCTCTAGCCAAAGTACCTTGTTTTGTTATATTTTGAAACTTAGTTCTGTCTGAAACCAATGACAAGCAAAAATATTACAAGACACAGAGCTATTAATCTTCATTAATTTCAATAGTATAAGAAGTATAAGAAAATGACATTATAAGAAAGTTTAAAATACTGAAATGAATCTTTCTGAACTGCATCACACTCTCTATCCCTAATTTCAGACATTAATGAATGTGCCCAAACCCCTGGTATCTGCCAAAATGGAGCTTGTGAAAACCTGATAGCAACATACCGGTGCATTTGCAACCCAGGGTACCAGGTTGATAATACAGGGAAAATTTGCAGCGATATCAATGAATGTGAGTTAGATGACTTGGTTTGCAGTGGAGGACAGTGCAGGAACACCCCAGGTAGCTTCCAGGTAAGTGAGTTCTTTCAGTGGTATACCCCCCTTTAACTTACAATTAATATTTTGCTGGACATTATCCATCATCTTCTCTATTCTAAAAAACAGTCTAATTTCTATTAAAAAACACAACGTTTCGGGAACTGGATTCTGTCTCCGTCTTCAGGTAAAACCTACTCAGTTGGGTCCAATAGACAGAGCTAGCCCCTATCTCCGGACAACTATGCCAATTTCCGAAGGGATTCATAAAAGAAGCACAACTTAATCCATCTGTGAGAGCTAAGATATGTTGAAGCTATCATAATTTGAGGCTTAGCACCAGAGAAAGAAATCATACCGGGAGAGAAGCAATACTCCTTGTGGTATACAAGCACAACANTACCATCATCACAAACTTTTAGATCTTATCCCCTTTAACTTCTTGATAATTTGTTTTAGTGTTATCAATGAGTGATATTAAACTGTGTTTTAAGAATAGATGGCTGGATGGCCAGGGTTATATTCCTGGCAGAGCAAGAGATTTTTCTCTTCTTCACAGCATCCATACTGGCTAAGGGGCTCACCCAGCCTCCTATCCAATGGAAACCAGGACTAAAATGACTGGGGTGCAAAGCCAGCCACATATCTCCATCTAGTGCCAAGGTCTAGAATGATGGAGTTATACATCTACTTCCCCATACGTCTTCATGGTGTGGTGCTTAATTAATTAAGCATAGGGCTAAATATTCCTTTTTTTTTTTTAAGAACTGTTTCACCTGGATACTCTATGTACTTTCACAGCCTTAGAAATATTCTGTCACAATCTGTGATATTTGTGTTAAGAAAGGTAAAGCTGTCCCTGTAACAAGCCATAGAGGCCCATAGGATTGTGAGACGCTGAGGCTTCCACATTTTCTAGAGAACTGGCTGACAGATGATGGTGAGGTTGTTAGCCTTACATGCCAGCCGCTGTTTAACCCCCCAAAAATACCTGGTAATCATTTATGCTAGCGGCTAAGTCGACTCCAGGGCCATAATGCAACTAGCAGGAGTAGGTCAATTGAAAAATCCAGTGACCTCATTGGGAATCAAACCTGCAGCCTTCCATCTTGTAGCATAGTGCCTCAACAAACTTTGCTACTGTGTGCATGAGTATTTACTCATACATTATGGTAACCCTTTTACCTTCACATTTTTTATGCACTGACATACCTTCCAGACCAGATTCTTTTAACAAGTACACCTAAGCCACTAGTATTTTTCTTGTAATTATTTCTACTTTGCACGGAATAAAGATTTACTGCCTCTTACAATCTTCGAACATACAAGTACATGAAAATGCAGGCATTCAGATGACATGGGATCAATGTAAAAAAGAACAACACAAACTGGAAATACAAGTATGTATATTCAAGGTTGGCCCAGCAGACAAGCTAAGTACACACAGTTATATTTGAGGTTAGATTGGAATAAGTAGTGGGCCATACTAGCTCTTGCACCAGCCCAGCTTCAGCCTACTGTACATTATATTGAGTTTGTCTTGCAAGGGTCAAGTAAATGAATGCCACATTTCCCCTCAAGCCATGAAGTTTAAATAATGTTCGCTTTCGTTGTGCAGTGCATCTGCCCGACAGGTACCCAATTGAATCCAGTCACACAAGTATGTGAAGATATTAATGAATGCAGGGAGCTAGGCCCTGATGCTTGTTTTAATGGTGTCTGTGTGAACAATGTTGGTTCATATGAGTGTGAATGTGAACCTGGGTTCATTCTGGATAACACTGGAAGGATTTGTATTGGTAAGTATAAGAGTTCAAGAGGTGCAGTTTGTTTTTTCATCCTATAATACAATGTAAGGTTATGGGCATTATCAAAGATGAAATACTTCATGCTGTTCAAAGTAGTACATAGATTTGTCTTTCGTATGTGTTATAGAATTCAATGTGTAGGATGATCTCTTTTGATATTAAGTTGAGCAGAATATGTTTTGAAGAATGTCATCTTCTGGGATGTGGCGCCATGTAGATCTTGTGTGAACCGATGTTTCAGAGGAATGTATGACCTCCATCTTCAGGGTAGAAAAATCCATGAGCAAGTAACCAGCGTGAGCAGGTGGCTGCAGACTGAGTCACCAGTTGAAAACACCCAGCTATATAAGAACAGGAAGGGAGGGAGAGTGGGCAACATGGGAAATCAATAGAGAGNGAATTTATAGATCTATATTTATATAAATATATATTAATTAAGATATAATTTTACATAAGAGCCTATCTGAAGAAATATTTAAAACATTTTCATTTATTGCAATAAATACTTGAGGCTGGATGTTAGCATGTCACATAATTCCTTTTGCCAAATACACCTATTAAGTGCAGACTGTATACTTTTCATCTGCTGTCACTGAATATGGTGAAGTTCTGTGGTGTTTTCTTCATGCTCTCCAAGCAAATGCTGGGATAGTACCGTTGTGTTATATTTTTCTCTCCTCCCATCTGTAGGAGCTGGAGGATCCGATAACTTAATTGTTATGTCTTGGTTTAGCCTCTAATCACCTTTCTATTTCACACCCTTCTACCTCGAATAACTTCAGTGTCATTACCCTTAACAACATTAAGCTAGGCACACCAGCAAACCTACAAGGAAGATAATAGACCTTAACAATAGAAATTATTTTTTGAAGGAGAATAGACATTTTAAATTCTTTCCAGAATTTCATGAAAAAATGGGTCCTTCTAGGAAATACATAGAATAGAGATAATTGATGTAGCATCCAAATGTTTGTTAATTGTGTATTATGAAATATATTCTTATGAATGAAACATGATTCCAGAATAAAATCACAGCATTGAAATCCATTGTTTATCTGCACTGAATATGAATATAAATTAATGTTTCATTTAATCACATCCATTTCCTTTATTTGGTTCCAGTCAGTTTATGAGAAAGTCACATGACAAATTTTGTTGTTCTGAAATTATGTTCCCCTAAATTTATGCAGTTGCCTTCCTTATATTCTAAACTCCCCTGAATGTACCGTTTCTGTGTAGATAACAGGAAGGGATCATGCTGGACAAGGTTAGTGGGTGGCCGCTGTGAGAACAATCTCCCTCGTCTTACATTAAAGTCTGAATGCTGCTGTTCAATTGGCCTGGCATGGGGCAGCCCTTGTGAGATATGTCATGGGCTGTGTGATTGCCCCAAAGGTTATGCTAAGGTAAGTGCAGATACGTGCTGTGGTAGACTTGAAAGGATTCTGACAATGGTGTATGCTTTACAGAACTATTAGGCTTATTTTGGACTCAATCCATTGCCTGATATAAGAAGACAAAAAACCACAACATTTTGGAAACTGGATCTGTCTCCATCCTCAGGTGGATGGGGCAGGATAAACCTACTCAGTTGGGCACATTAGAAAGACATAATCTCAATCACCGGGGTTTGTCCAGTGGTTGAGACTAGCTTATCATACCTTTTCCTGTCTAATGTGTTCACAACTGTGCTCAGATCTGTTGAGTCTTCTTACTATTTCAGGTTGATGGGAGGGGGGTGGCCATTATCTCATAAGGATTGATTTTATGTTTTCTGACATAGTTTTGGATACAAGTTCTTTTCCGAGTCTGTTCATATGTAGTCTGTGCTGGGTAAATGTTCTTTACTTAAGTTTGTCTCTATGACTTTTGCATAGTAATACATTTTTATTTTCTTAGATAGTTTCTTGTTAAACACTTTTACTTCATTGTTTATGGAGGATGTTTTGTCTAGATCATGTCTGTGGGGTGCTTTCATTGTTACAACAATTGTATGTCCTCTATTTTCACAAAGCTGGAGTTATGTGAGAGACCCTTAGATGATTAATTTCTGCCTGTCATTTGTACCACCCTACACCCTGGTCAGGGTTGCAATTGCTTTCTTCTCAGTATTATGGATAGATTTTAGTCTTGAACCTGGCATCACACGGCCTGTGACTTCAAAGTCTTTATCAACACTCTTTGGAGTTTCTCTTCTAACTGGATAAATATTAGTTATATTATTCTTTAGTTGTAGTGTTCCCACAGTGATATTCAGAAACTGGGGAGATAGAACAACACATTCTATAAGATTATTAACTGAAGAACATTGTTTTTTGGGATGTGACAGCATCTAATTTGGCAGAAGATTTCTGATTTTTGAGAGGAATGCAGTGGAAGCAGTTAGTTTCTCCAAAACAAACTTCTGCTATACTCTGTGGTGTCAAAGCCCCAGAATATATTTTTTCATAGTCACTGCCATCAGAATCTCAGTTCCCACACAATTATTAAATTTGTTTCACTGTTATACAATAGATGCTACAAAGTATGTCTTAACAAGATAATTTGTGTCAGTGGTTGATAATGAATGAATGAATGAATGAAAGTATTTAAATCCATTATTAACTTGCTTTTCTTTATTGTAAATCCAGAAGCTGTTCATATTTATTTTGTTGTATAGGTAGATGGAAAGACATGTACAGATGTAAATGAATGTGACCTGAATGTCGGGGTGTGTAGAGGAGGAGGAACATGTGTTAATACAGATGGGTCTTTCACATGTGCCTGCCCCCCAGGATTAACTTTGGATCCTACTGGTAAGTTAGTTTTCCTTAAACACCCATATTTATTATTGTCCAAGATGTAGTTTTCTAGGTTGGTTGCATGCAGCTGCCTTGTCAAATACCCTTTATACATTCTATAAACAGTCTGTGACAATTGCTTATTTTCTTTCGTAAAGAAGTGCTGTGCTGTCACAGCAGAATCTATTCCACTGCATTTAAAACTGAAACAAAAGTTCACACTGCACTGCCGGGTGTAAACTGTAGCTGCAGCCACAAAAAAGGCTGCAATTCACCAAGTCAACATTGTGATCACGTTTAATGTGATGCACCACTTAATGTGGCTGCTTTCCTCTGTTGGCCTGGAGAAATCTGCTTCATTTACCGCCCTTTCTGAGAAGCTCTGCAAATTTTGAATTCATAGGCTTCTGTTTGGTGGGAATGGAGCTAATCATGTCACAAGGGGAGAGGAAGAAGTGTGTGACAGAATGAAGTATGGCGTAACCAGAAAGGTACCTAGGAGTTGCTGCTTTGAAGCAGAGAGTTATCTTCCAGATCCATGACTCTGAGTTCACATTCTCAGCTCTGTGGCCAGCAAAGGTACAATTTTTAGCCTACTTTCCTTATTTTGAAAGAAATAAAAGTAGGCTAATGAGATCATCTTGCTGTCTGTGTGCTTGTATGTTTATCCCTCCCCCATTAACTTTTGAATGGCTGAACTCCCCCCCCCCACACACACACACACACTGTAATAACGAAATTACAACCTCTGACATTTCTGAGGCAAAAACTGAATATTTCTTCAGTGCCCATACCAGTCTTCATGAAACTTGGTATGAATATTGTTCCACATGATGTACTCTCAATGGTATACATCATAAATATTCCACAGATTGTTTGGCTAATATGCTTAATACATTCTACTGGAATGCCTTAACTGATTGTCATGAGACTTGGTATGTATATTGTCGTATGTGTGACTGTCAATGGAGTTCAGATTGGTGAATAGATTTATTTACCACTGACAGGTTGTAACTACAAATAGCTATAATGTTATCAGTATTTCCACAGTTACAGTTCACTAGAGCACACAGTCTAGCGTTCTCAGTCTGTTACTAGACGTTTCCTGGTAATGGCTCCAACAATGGCTATTCCTCTGCCTGTGACTGAAGTCCTCTTTTCACAGACTGCCATACAGAACTGACTAAGCTCTAACCTTGTCTCTTTCTTATAACATCTCAGCATGGACCACATAGAAAACATGGCCCTTCTGTTGTTGCATTCATGTCTGTTGTTGTGGGAACGTTTTTACCAAGCTTTTGCCCAGGTATATCCACCCATCTCGTGGTCATTGCATAACGACGGTTCTACATGCTACATTATTGTGCCTCCTGATGCTATCTCAATCCATAATTAAGAAATCCCTCTCGTCAATACCGTATTTACGCATGTATAGGCCGCACATTTTTTGCCAAAAATTCAAGAGGAAAACTGGGGTGCGGCTTATATTCGAAATATTCAAAATCACACACATTTTTTTCATCAACGTCGAATTTTCTCCCTGCTGCTCGATTTCCGTGTTCTTGTGCGTATGCACCACTTGAAGTTTAAATTTAGACGTATAACCTGCGCTTACTCGACCCATGTTTCACTCAGAACTAACCAGGCAAGTCAAGTAAAGGCGAAAAGGTTATAACTCTCCCCCGCAATGCCTTTGTTCCGAGCAGTACCGTTATTTTCGCTAGTTGCGAACTTAGGAATGTTAAACGTTGCCAAATTTCGGAATAATTTCTACTCCTGAAATAATATTCCAAGAAAATTATTATTTCTATAATTTCTGTCTGAAAATTGTGCTGCGGCCTATACACGCACACGGCCTATACATGCGTAAGTACGGTAATACTAACACTATAGCCTCTCAAATGTTTGAGGTAATATCCTTAATATTACTTGAATTCCTCTCCTGATCGTAATGAAATTTAGTATGTATATCATGCCATCTGAGTTTCTCTGAGTGGCTTACATCATAAATCCTGCCCATCATTTAGGCCAACACTGCATCATCTCAGACTGTCAAGGTAATGACCTCAATATTACCTGAATGCGAGAATAAATCTTCATGGAACCTGGTGTGTCATCTGGTATGCCATCTGAGCTCATCTCAACAGTGTTCTTCCTGTAGCACTCCCATCAGTAATACCAATGCTGAAGCCCACCAAATTGTATTGTTTTATTGACTTCATTATGCATATATACTAAAGTTTTCTTTCTTTCTACTTGTCGTATCAGATATTTAAATTACAGTAAAAGGAAAGTGGGAAGTTANAGAAACTTGGAACAAAATCTTGTGAAATCTGACATAATTTTGTTACTTCCTTTACCAGTAATAATAGACAATTTTGTAAAAACTTACTGAACAAATTCAACATTATTTTTCTTCAACATCATAAGATGGACTGGCTTTCATGTCATGCATAATTAATTTGATAGCAACAGACTTCAATCACAAGCTTTGCATTTAGTCTGTATGGACTATATTGACATATGTTTGAATTGTCTTAAGTTTTATTATTCACATATAATTGCAGAATTCATAATTGTGAGTACTGAAATTACTTTGCATGTACCGTACAAAACACAGGATAGCTGTCCTTTAAAGCACAGGTCTATTCTGTGACTCATGGTTGTTGTTCATTGTAAGACACTAGTACAGTAGCCTGTGAACTGTGTGCATTTGTTTACAGTCTGTTTAAACTTCCAGTGAAGTGGCTTAGAGTCACAAGTGTAAATCACACAAGCTGAAAGTTTAGATATGATTCAGAACAAAGTTCACTGAGGTCAGACACTGACCATTGTGAGGTAACTGACACATGAATGATGATGATAACAGATGGAAATGGTTCTTCAGAGCTCAATGGGTACTTCAGGTCAGTAGGAAATCCCAGGGAATGACCAACACATCTTGTAATGGAAATTATTGCAGTGCTGGTTCGCAGATACATTACATATATCTATGGTTGGAAGGATATTTAAGATATATTTAGACACCATAGGTAGATTCATTTATAAAAAATGTGTTGGCCCCCATTTCTGCTCTGATGATGATATAGAGGGAAGAAGGGGGGAGAGTGATGGTATTCACATATTTTGAAGGGGAAGGAATGTCAGATTGTAGAGAGTGGAGGGAAATTTTCAGGAAGGAAGTATTTATATTCACTTAAATCATTTGAAAGCATATCAAAATTTTGATTTATTATTGCATTTGCAGTAAGCATAGCACTATGGTAGATCATTTGGCTTCTGATATAGTTAGTTTGAATCTTGAATGGTGCCATATATGTTTCTTTACTCACTCCAAGTAAGAGGTAGGACAAATCCTTCTTGAAAAGAAATGTAACCCACAATTGCTAGTATATTCCTTGCTAAATACTGCTATAATAATGCTCTGACAGTGCTGAAAGTGTGGGATTCCACAACGGTGCAGTTTTCAGAGACTGACAGGAAACTTTACCCATCAGAGAAAATTACTGAAAATACATCACATATACACATCAGCTGTTTATGTAACTGCATTGCAATTTGAATTTGGAGTCTTTGTCTTCATTTAAAGGTTTTCATACAAGGGTTGTACTGAAAGTCATGAGCAACAATTTTTTGTAAAATAACATGCTTTATTATAGACAAACGAAATACACCACCTCAATCTACAGACCTTTCTTTATTTTTCCACATAATCGCCATTTCTTTGTACACATTTCTCCCAGCGTTCTGGGAGTTTGAAAATTCCCCTTCTGTAAAATTCCGTTCCAGCCATCCGAAGACACTGATGCACTGCTTTCTGAATTGCCTCCCTTGTCTCAAAACGTTGTCCACGCAGCTGATCCTTCATAAATCCGAAAAGGTGGTGGTCGGAGGGTGCCAGATCAGGGCTATAGGATGGGTGTGGAAGAACTTCCCACCCCATCTTTGCAATTGCTTCAAATGTGAGGCGAGTGGCGTGGGGGCGAGCGTTGTCATGCAAGATGATGATGTTTCGTCCTGGACGTTTATTGCGAAATGCACGACGGAGCTTGTGCCGCGTCTGGACATAACGAGCAGCATTGATGGTTTGCCCAGGTTCCAGGAATTTGGCCAGAATAAATCCCTCTGCATTCCAGAAGACTGTGCCCATCACCTTCGCAGCTGATGGCACTGTCTTTGCCTTCTATTTTGATGGAGAATGCAAATGGTACCATTCCATACTCTGCCATTTCGTTTCAGGCTCGAAATTGTGAAACCAGCTTTTGTCACCTGTCACAATAGAGAGCAAAAAATCATCGCCTTCGTGTCGATATCTCTGCAGCAGTTCTGAGGTGATGGCTTTTCGCTGACCTTTGTGGTCTTCGGTCAATAACCACAGGACCCAACGAGCACAAACTTTCCTATAGCCCAAGCTTTCAATCATCTCCTGTACTGCACTGTGCCCTATTCCAAGTTTTCAGGCTATTGTGTCCACAGTCACACACCTGTCATCTTGAATGATCTCATCCACTCTTTCCTTGTTGCGTTCAGTTGAGGCTGTTCGAGGACGACCGATCCAAGGCTCATCTTTAATGCTGGTGTTCCCATCTTTAAAATGTTTCACCCATCTTTGAACACTGCTCGCACCCATGCACACACTTTCATAAGCACGCTGAAGTGTCTGGTGAATTTCTGCAGCACGGATTTCCTCTTTCACAAGAAGTTCGATGACAGCACGGTGGCGAAACGACATATCGTTGTCGGCCATTTTGTTAGGAGTGATACTGGTCACGTGATGCAAGCTAGTGACGTCACAAGACACTCAAGGTTAACACAACAGCTAGTTCCACCTACCTCCATACTCTCTTTCGTCTGCTGTTCCCAGGTTGCATGAAAATAAAAGTTGCTCATGACTTTGGTTACTACCTACGTATATGAAGTTATGAAGACTGGGATTTGAATAATTTCGATTGAAAGCACATTATAAATTACAATTTATACTCCTTGACTGGGAACTGGGATAGGTCAGTCAGTATAGCAAAAGGCTATGGGCTTGATGGGCATGGTTCAGTTCCCCATCTGAGCAAAAATTCTGTCTCTTCTCTACAGCATTCAGACTGGCTCTGGTGCCCACTGAGCTTTCTATCCAGTGGTTATTGGGAGCTGTTTCCCCGGGGTAAAGTGGCTGGGGCATGAAGCTGACCACTCACCTCCATCTAGTGCTGAGGTCAAGAATGATGGAGCTATACCTGCATCCCCCCATAGATCTTCATGGCATGGCGCTTAACTGATTAAACACAGGGACGTTAATTATTTGACTGAGACAGGTCACAATTTCAATGAATTACATAGTTCTTTTTTAATGTTTGCAGGTACAATGTGCCTGGATGTTAGGCAGGAGGCATGTTACCCTGAATATCGTCACGGACAGTGCAGTAATCCTCTAGAAGGAATTTTTTCACGCATCGTATGCTGTTGCTCTTCTGTTGGCAAAGCTTGGGGTGGAGGAGATAGAGGAACCATCAGATGTGAACCTTGTCCACGGCCAGGAACTCAGGTTCACCAGGAACTTTGCCCCAAAGGAATTGGTTTCATAGATCGAAAGGACATTAATGAGTGCACAGAATTCCCAGGAATGTGTACCAATGGTCGCTGTAAGAATACAGTTGGAGGGTTTAGCTGCAAATGCAACCAGGGTTATGCACTGGATGAAAATGGCATAAAATGTATTGGTAAGTTGATATTTTTATGCAATTAGAATCCCAAGGGTCTGAAAGACATTTGTAGATTGACTGGAATAAACTTAGGACAATCAAAAAATATTATTACTCATAATAAGATGTCTAGAAACAGAATAATTAATAAAATAAGAACACAAAGCTTAAAATTTCAATCAGAATCATGAGTTTGGATTAATTAGTTTCTGAGCAGTGTCCATCTAAATATTGTGAAAGGACAACATTTTTGGAATGTGTAGTTTCTCTCCTAATATGAAGAGGCGGGGAGGCACCTGCTCACTAGGGTCCATTAGGAAGTGCTAATTTCAGTCACTGGACTGGACTGGTCCAGTGATTGAGATGAATTCTATCCAGCAGATCAAGCTGGGCAGGTACCTCCCCATCTTTTCACCCGAGGACAGAAACGAGTTAGTTTCCAAAATTTTATGTTTTCTTACAGTACTTAGAATATGGACAAAGTCTGGAAACTCAGTAATCCCATGTGTACTGTATCATCACAATGCTTCAGAATAGAATCATGATTTTAGAAAATTCCTGGGACATCCTTACAGCATATCAGATCAAAGTCAGAAACCTTAAGAACAACATGCAGCTGGAATATTGACCTCATTACAATTAGAGTCAGAAAGAACTTCAAAACTGGTAGTAATGTTGTGCAAGGCTTAATGGATTCCACCATGGTGTCTAGAAATGACAGTTTCTTTTCAGTAATAGTGTGCATATATTTAATCCTGGTACATAAATTTTGGTATTACTATATATTTACATCACAAACAACGTGTGGCTGGAAGTATTTGGTCAATTAAAAATTCCATGACCTCATCAGGAATTGAACCCTCGGCCTTCTGGCTTATGACATAGTGCCTCAACCAGCTACGCTACTGCATGCCCCCCATGATTTCAAGACACTTTATTAAGTGGTGCTAGTATCACTGTCTCCACACAAGTCTTTGCATTAGGCATGATATTAAAAAATATGGCATTTGGGTGCCTCCAGTAGGATAATGTGTATATTAAATTTCATATAAGTTTGTCAGTTAGTTCAAAAGTGGAAAAAACGCACGTACCTAAAGAAATGAAAGTCAACTAAGGTTTGGTATTTCTATTTTAAGAAGATTGAAATGGTCATGGATAAATTATTCAATTATTACGCATCTAAACAAAACTCAACAAACAGAAAATTTCACATATTTCTCTGTTGAGAACAAAGTAATTACTCTTCCAGATATTGATGAGTGCAGCATCATGCATGGTGTGTGTGGAGATGGAACATGCCGAAACACACCAGGCAACTTTATCTGTGACTGCAAAGAAGGATATGAGAGTACTATGATGATGCAGGTGTGCATGGGTAAGCAATGTGACTTAATACAGGCAGGGTGTGACTGGGGCCTGTATAGTCACAGGTTTGGTTCACAAGTAAGGACATAACCTACCAAGCAATATCAACAGACAGAAAACCCCTAGTAAGAAAATGTGGTACTTATATGTTAATGGGTGACCCAAGTAACTTCAAAATTTATGGCCAGTTATTTTGTGGTTTATTGTACAATCCCATCATTATCTGGACTGTAGAACATCAAGTGCAGATGAATGATGAATTGGAAAGGATTTGGAAGGAATCAGGCATGGAATTTTCTTGGAGGAACTGAGGAAATAGACAAAAAATATCAGTTGGGTTAGGAGGTGGCCTGGCCAAGATTAAAAAAGCAACTTCCTAATATCACCATGCTACTACATGGTAGTCATTCTGCTTGCTACTTGCTTCATGCTGGTTTCTTGATTGGTTTATTCTTTTACCCTGAAGAAGGAGGCGATATGTTTCTCCGAAACATCAGTTGAATCTCAGTTTACTATATGGCACTATATTCTTGAAGATAGAACTCTTCAATCTGTATCATTTTGCACAACTAGGTTGAGTCTGCCCATGATTCCACTCATATATAAAATGAATGACCTTAATATCAGAGAACTGATTGTTCTCAGACCAATTTCCGGCACACATGTTCACTTTCTTTCTGCTAGCCTCTATGCTGCACTATCAGAAAACTTGATCACTGTTTCATAGCTTCACTGAATGCCTACTTTTGCATTTATGTTTCTTAGGCAGAATTCTGTTTCTTTGAAAAGTCTGATTGTCTCCTCTTCTGTTCTTAGAAAATTCCACAAATTGACCATTTCCACAGGAATTCACAATGCGAAATGACTCTTTTGTCAGACTAACAATTGTGGATGTACTGATGGAGGCAAGGTACTGATCAGTTATGCATGGATTAACATGGCAGTATTTATTTGGGTCACCCATCTATGTTTAAGCTTTGAGAAGGCCTCTATGTAGATGTAGATCACAGAATGTATGATTTTACCTGTTGTTTTGTATTGGTGTAGAACTTGGTCTGTTACCCTAAGGGAAGAACACAGATTGAGTGTATGTGAAATTAGGACATTAGAGAGAATATGTGACAGAAGAGAGGAGAAGTAATGGGAGACTGAAGGAAATGGCATAATGAGGAACTTCATAATTTGTACTTGTTCAGTTCAAGAAGAATGAGATGGTTGTAAGGTACAGATGAGAAAGGCATACTTAATGTTTATCAGAAAACCTGCAGGGACCCACTTGCAAAACTCAGGTGTCAATGGGTTAAAGACATTAGAAAAAGAATTAAGGGCTGAGATACCTTCTCAAAAGCTGGTTATGGAACTTTAGGGCTGTCACTTGGATTCATCTGGTTCAGATATAATGATGGGCTCTTTAGGTTCCATAAAAGTGTGACATTTCTTGACTAATTGAGTAACTGTTAGTTTCTCAAGACTGCAAGATCAGAATTTAAGCTGCAACTCAGAACCCAGGCTGTGATATCTGTTTTACTGGTTGAATTTACAACACACATTAAGAGCAGTGGTAGATGTATATGAGACAGGGTTTGAATGTTGATTTTCTGAGGAAAACAGAAGTACTTGGATAAAGCCATTCTATTGTCACACAGTCCACTACAAATCTCACTTGTACTATCCTCAGATTGGACATGAGAAACCATCATCTGTGCCATAGCATGTCCTTGATTTTAGATTGTCGTGCATAAATGTAAATGTTTGTAATTCTTCTTTCCCTTTGCTTCAACTGTGAACCTGATTTATGAATGTGCAGAACTTCAACTGTTCCAGACATCAATGAATGTGAACAAACCCCAGGGCTGTGTCGTGGAGGCGTGTGCATTAACACACCAGGAAGCTATCGATGTGAATGTCCTCCTGGCCATGAGCTTGCTGCAAATAAGAAAGCTTGTAAAGGTACTGGAAGGCAAAACTTCTTGAAAAGAATCTTTTTCATGTTTTACTAATATACTTGTATCTATCCAACATGAAATACAGTTTTAATCTTTTTGAAGAATCGCCATCACTTTTTACACATAGAATATGCATTAGGCATTAATTTGTTGACATAAGGGTAACTTTTATTATTTTCTTCAAGGCACTACTATTCAAAAGAAAATTTTGCAAGCCTGGACCTACCAAACAGCTAGTTCATGATGTGCTTAGTAACAAAATAGATAGGGAGTTACAAACACTATACTGTGTATATGCAGGAAATTTCGTGACTGACATTACAATTTAACGAGAAGTAAAAACTGTTTACATAAAAGTTGAACAACATGTGTGTTTTGCAGACTGAAATTCTAATCCTCAAAAATCAAACACTGTAACCGTGAAACTCATCCACTAATAAATGTGTTCACCAGATTCCAACACCATAAAATGCCTGAATAATACCAGAGTCTAAAATAACTTCTTGTTCATACCATTTGTGTGCCATGTTTGGGTTTTTGTTTTCCAGATATTGATGAATGTTCTCGTACAAGTGGTATTTGTTCCAATGGAGTTTGTGAAAATATGATGGGTACATATCAGTGTGTTTGTGATGATGGTTACCAACAAACTGGACAGAAGTCACACTGTGAAGGCAAGTATATATTTCTACGTTACTGTAAATTAATGTCATTGATCTTCATGTAGGCTGATTATTTTCATTCATATGTTCGATAATTGTGTTTCAGATATTGATGAATGTAAATCTAATAATGCAGGCTGTGATGACATCTGTATGAACACACCGGGCAGCTATTCTTGTGCATGTAGGTTAGTAGTTCCCTGCTTGTAAGTACAGTGAAAGTGTCCATTATCATAATATATGCTTTGCGATAGTTTTGAAGGCTAGCATGTAAATCTTCTTCTTCTTCTTCTTCTTCTTCTTCTCCTCCTCCTCCTCCTCCTCCTCCTCCTCCTCCTTTCTTTCTTTCAGCTTAATATCCTGTTTCTTCAAGGAGAACTTTTTTTGGGAATATTATCTCTCACCGCTCTTAACAGTTCCCTCTTTTGTCATTCTTGATATTGTATAATTATCCCAGTCTTCTCATCATTTTAAAACGAATTCTCCTATTGGCTGGATTCCACAAAGAATGGTTTGTAAATAAATATTTAAATTATCTGTAAGAAAAATCCATCGTGATTATGGTCACTGCCTGTTGAATATGACCTCATAGAACCATACTCAAATTACTCCTTCATGTTGTACCACATACGAACTGATGGAAAATATATAAGCCATATCAGATAGCAAATAAAATCAGATGTCCACCTTAGCATTACCAGTATACATCTCAATTAAACTTATGTGGGCTAAAGCAGAGGGAGAAGTCACCCAACTCAGCGCTACAGTCCTGAGAGAGTAATGAATGGAGTGATTGACAGAGTCACTAATAAGGACTGTATGTCATGTGTCTGACATGAGTACTGCAAAGAAATAGCTTGGAACAAAGTCATGCACCTGTAATTTAAATTGAAGGGACGAAAGCAAATACGCAGAAATAAGTGAGGTGGAGGGTGAAAAGACCTGTGATAGTTACGAATCATTTTAAGTGGCCTCCGTAGTCTAGGGGTAACGTTCCCGCCTCATGACTCAAGGTACGCAGGTTCAAACCCGGCAGAGGTCATGGAATTTTTAAGGGCGAAAAAATACAGGGAACAAGTCCTCCGGGAGTGACTTTAAGCCATGTGTCCTGTGTCATAGATTTACGGCACGTAAAAGAACCTCATGTCTCTAGGAGACCTCTGAGCTAAATTACAGGCCCTTTCCCACCCAAGTAGTCTCCAATGCCTCTGGTGGATGGGGGAAGCATCAAGGTACCGAGGGCCGACCTCGTTGGCTCTATGGGGGCTGATGGCACGCACTGTTACTGGTAGGGTATGGCAACAGTAGAAATTAAAGGGGGATGCACAATGGACCAATAACTGGTCTAAGTGCATGGGGAAACCCACCCCCTCTCATAATATGAATACGAATACGAATCATTTTTAGCTATTCCACTGTTATAATTGCATTGTTTTGTGCTTATCTGTCAGTTGCTTTGTCAATAATCATTGCAGCTTTGAGAATAAGAATTAGATAAGACTTAATTTTTTTTTCATTAATTTCCCTTGCTTAACATTACATGTTTTCAGCATCAGTACTCTGTATATCTGTGATTCCTCTGCCACTGCTCAGAATCTGTTCAGCAACACTACCATGTCATGTCTTTGGCTTACTTTCATATGCCTGTAAATTTTGCATTGTGTTTTTAGTAAAATGCTGTGTTTTAACAGCAGATGCAACACAATTTGCACAGATGAACATTTGCTTGGTGCATTTCCCATTAAGGATGGTCTGAAACAAGGAACTGCTTTATCATCATTGACCTAGCATATTCCACTAAGGAGGTCCAGATAGAAGCAAATGTGACACATCAGCTTCTGGTCTGTGCTGATGTTAATATGTAGAGTAAAAATACATGTCATAAAATAAGAGAGATACTCTGTTAGATGCCAATAAATTGGTTAGTTTAGAAATAAATGCAGAGAAAGAAAGTGTATGTTCTCTCATTACCACAATACAGGACAAAACCACAATATAAATACAGCTAGTAAGCTCACGAAGCCTGCATAGGGAATGTTTCGTCTGGGGTTTATTTTTTCATTTTCCTTTATCATATCATTGGTTGAATATCACAGAATAAAAAGAATCACTTTAATGGCTCTGTTCATCAGATTTTGTTGAAAGCTGAAGGATTGAGTGCACAGGCAGGGGAAGAATATGATGAGGAAATTGCATATGTTGATATGTTGCTGGGATGGATTTAATGGCCACTGCTAGATCTGGTACCAATTTTACCGTTGAAAAGTGATGTAAGATTAGGAAGAGGAAGGACATGGGACAGTCTACTTGTTAAAAGCAAGATAATATTAAAATATGCATGAGAACACACAGGCCTGGACTTTAAGAATACACAGTGGATTTGTGGCTACTAATGGAGGTACAGAAGGTTTCTTTACATTCTCAAATTTTTCACATTGATGCCCTAGAGTTGCCAAATTAATATTCCAGGTAGCAGATATGTGGTGACTGGGGCATTGAAAATTTTAATTAACCAGTACAGATTAAGTTTTGCAAAAAATTTTGTTTTAAACTCAAGTATGCTATTGTGAGATTAAAGGCTCTCATGATGGTGACTGTTAAGATTTCTTTTTATTGCTAGTGGGGTGGGACTAAGTCCCTTGTACTGCGGCCACTTCTGGCCTACTGTACCAGCCCCAGATGATAATTGAGGGTGATTGTGGAGCAATTGGTGGAATGGAGATTGGGAGGGGAAACCGAAGTACTCAGAGAAAACCTGCCCTAGCGCCACTTTGTCCACCACAAATCCCACTTGACCAAACCCAGGATCGAACCCGGGCTGCTGCGGTGGGAAGCCAGCAACTAACCACTTGAGCGATAGGGCCGGCCCTACTCTTAAGATTGCTGTCTTCTGGCTTGTGACACCAGGTATTCTAGCAGATATTTAGCTCATTCAGAGGAAACTGCTGCCTTCAGTTTCAGGATAAAAGAGTGAGCTGCATAGGAAAAGAATGGTCAGTGATGTGTGAACGGCAAGACAAGGACTGGGGTTAAGTTCAGAACAATGGGAACATCACTATTTCTTCCCACACAACTTACTCTTGTATCCTGATGATTAAGGCAGTATGTGCCTCTGAAATGTCAACAATATGTACCAGAGTATATGGCATCATATCCCAGAAGACAATAATCTTCCTGAATATACTTTTAGTTATATTTGGAAATACAGTTCTAATTTTTAATCTTTGTTGTAAGTGGGTTCACATTTTCAGCTTTCAGCTCTGAATGCTTATATTTGTCATATGTTTGAAACTAACCTCTTTGTTTATAGTATTGGCTATATGCTACTTCTGGATGGACGGAGTTGTACAGATGTTAATGAATGTAAGGAGAACCCGCGCATCTGTAATGGTGGAAAGTGCACCAATACACCAGGAAGTTATTCATGTGTCTGCACTAAGGGCTTGCTTCCAGGTCCAGACAGCACATCCTGTATAGGTCTGTTCAAGGATTTATGATTTGCTAATTACAGCTATGCTTTGAAGTGAAGCATGGACAAACATAGGAAACTGCTCATATAAAAGAACCGAAAGCTGACTAAGATTTTCAGGCTAAATCTTCCTAAAAATATTCATAGCCATGAGATTTGAGGTTCTCATGGTGGAAACTATGAAGCATGTTATCTTCTTTGATAGTATGCCTTGCAGACTAGAGGAATTTACCAACATTTTGGGGGAACATCCAACTGAAATATCAGTAAACCTGTACCACAGCAACAATTTAATATGCCAGAAGACAGTATTCTTCATTTTTATACTTACTTTGAACACACTGCAGTTTTTATGCTTCTTCATTTTTGTTTTATACTTTTGTAATCCCTATTTGTGTGATATTAGAATGGTTTTAGTTACTGTTTAAGTCCCTTTACTGATAGCTACACAATAGCAATACAAATAGCAATATGCTGTCATTTACCTGCAGCAGAAATGTGTGAACCAAGTCCTACAGAAACAAGCAATGCAGTGATTGTCTGTAGTTTACTATGCCAGGCAAGAGCTCTTGGCCATCTGGTATCACAGAAAATCCCAGTCAGTGAATGTAGTACTGATAAATATAGGGCCCACAATAAAACAACGTGTCATGTCCCACAGGAAATGCTGTTCAGACCTTTTTAGGCATACAGATATGTTAATTAAAATCGAAATATACTTCAAATAAAGTTAATTGGTAATACAGAAGTCAGTAGTAATTAATACAGAATCAAAATTAAACAGACTGTAAAACTTTCAAAGTGCCTTTTGTGTGTGTTTGTGTGTGTGCATGCATGCGCACATGTGCGTGTTCTTGTGTGCACATGCACCTGTGCGTGAAATCATAATCCTAACTTGACACCATTCATTCTTAGAATAAATTATAAGAAGGTGTTTTTGATGAATTGTTGTTTAATATTATATGTCAACTCCATTATACATGTATATGTGAAATGAATAGGCATTTTGTACAAAATAGAGAAAAAATTGGCAGAAAGATATTACATATACTCTCTCATATAGTCTTCATAGATCACAGACTTCCGCTCTCCTAAATAAGACTTTACTTTGTTTTTCAGCTTTTATAGAACAGATCGTTGTTCTTCGGAAAATATGACCAATGCATTTATTTGGGTCTATCAGTACCATAATTTGGCAAAATTTAATCACAATTGTTATACCCTCATTTAGGAAAAATGATATTTTATGATGAAGCCCCAGCCAGGGCTGTTCCATTTTTCTCATAAGCTATATATTTTATTTGAATCAATACTGGAAATTTCCTATTTTAGTGATATTGATACATAAAGAAGCCTATGTAAGATTTGAGGGCTTCACGGCAGTGACTATGAAGAAAGAAGTCTTCTGGGATGTGGCACCGTGTAGTTGTGGTGTTAACCGAAGTTTCGGAGGAATGTATCGCCTCCATCTTCAGGGTAGAAGGAGGCGATATGTTCCTCCGAAACGTCGGTTAACACCACATCTACACGGTGCCACATCCCAGAAGACTGCTTTCTTTATAAAGAAGCCTAGTTTGCATAAAACCATAAATGGGCTTTTCCATATATTCCATAATTCTACATATTTTGTTAAAGTACTACACAGAAGAATTTCACTGATTCGCATATTATTCTTTCCTTTTTTAAGTAAGCTCAATAAATATAAAAGAACTCCACTGGTAACTGACATTATATTATGAAGTAGACCTTTTCAGATCTTGTTCTTCACATTCCTTGATTCAAATATTTTAAGAAACCTTAGCATATGTGAGAACAAGAAATAATGTAACGTTATGTAAATCATGATTATATATTTTGAAATCATAAATATTCTTATCAAATATGTTGATAGAAAATTGTATGTTGCCAGATGTGGATGAGTGTGAAATGGAAGAAGATGTGTGTGTGAATGGGGAATGTGACAACACCCTTGGATCATTTATGTGTCGCTGCGAGGAAGGTTACTCAGCAAAGCCTGATAATGGCCCAGGGTGTACAGATGATGATGAATGTGAACTTGGCTCCTATAACTGCGACGTGAATGCCGACTGCATCAATGCCCCCGTATGTATCTTACATTGTATCTATGGGTATAGGAACATTTAACTGTTGTTGGATCCCTTACAGGTGTATGTTCTTATTCAACTTTCAGGGCTCTTACTTCTGTCGCTGTCGAGATGGTTTCACTGGTAATGGAGTGAGTTGCAGAGATGTTAATGAATGTCTCACTAATAATGGTGGCTGTGATCAGAATGCTCAGTGCATCAACACTGAGGGTTCATTCAAGGTACTGTATACATTACTTATCCATTTTAATTCTAAATTTCATTAAATTTTTGTTACATTTCTCCGTACTGGGAATTATAATGGAATTCATTTCTCTTAGCAGTAGGAAGGAAGAAATAGCAAATATGTTAAATAATAATTTAACTGAATTTTTTAAACCAACTGTCATTATAATTTTGAAGTCATCATAAATCTTTCTGAATTCTTTGTATATCTTACTCTTAATCTTGAACATTCATTGCATGTGGGAGCAGTTTATTCTGTTTGTTTCATATGAAATGAAGTCAATAATACAAGATCTATTGAAGGTTTTCTGATTTTGTATTTGTTTAAATTTCACAATCTCAATATTATCATTTAACATAAGGTAACTCTAGAACTTAATATGAAATAATGACCATATTATTCAATCAGTGGTATCCAGTACTTGTGTAAAAAATTCTGTCTGAATTAAGTACATGAAATAAATGTATCAATAACATCATTCTCTCTAATGGTGACTGTTCATTAAGGTTATAGTATAGAAATGAATATTCATTTTTACAATCCAACCTTCCAGCCTCTAACAGAAATGAATGCCAGGCATCTTCCTGAGGGTAAATGGCAGCTGATGTATAAGGCTAACAACCTCACCATCATCCATGAGCCAGTTGTCTAGAAAATGTGGGGGCCTTGACATCTCACAACCCTAGGGGCCTCCATGTCCCATTGTAGGGACATCTTTACCTTTTTTCATTCAAATTCATGTAACTTTAAATGCCAGCCTCTGTTATAGAATTATGGACTAGTACTAGCTAGGGTGCTTGAAGGTAAATGCGGTTGCACAAAAACTTAGCAATGTTTTCCTCAAATGACTTTCAAACAACAAGAGAAATATGAAGAAAGTCGTCTTCTGGGTTTAGGCACCGTGTATTCGTCGTTTTGGCCGACGTTTCGGAGGAACGTAGCGCCTTCATCTTCAGAGCAGTTGAATGGCTTGGAATGCAGAGAGCAGTAGCTGTAGTGATAGGATGTGAAAGGCGCTGCTTATATACAAATTAGGCAGGATGGTTGGTTAGGACCTTTCACATCCTATCACTACAGCTACTGCTCTCTGCATTCCAAGCCATTCAACTGCTCTGAAGATGAAGGCGCTACGTTCCTCCGAAACGTCGGCCAAAACGATTATTTTGTTAACTTATATTATGAATGACGTGTCCAAATGTTACTATGTAGCAAAACGGATGAAAATAAAATACAATACAATACAATACAAACATTTTTCTGTACACTTGATGCCATCTATTGAGAAAAGTATTATACTAATAAATTAAAAACAAGATCTCCTGGGCTGATGGCAGTTTTAATCCAAGTACCCTAGTTAGTGCGTGGAATGCGAGGGATTAATTTAATTGTTACTTAAATTGTTAACTTATTTACCCTACACTTCAGAAAAAGTGTAGTTATTGTAAGCACAGATTTATATTGGTTATTGAAAACATTTTGAGGAAAATAAGTGTGGATTTTAAAAACATATTTTAATATTCAATTGCAACCTAAAGATCGTTATTTTCATAGAGAAATTTCCTCTATCTTCACCATACTTCAGTAGGCACAAAACAGGTGGTATAGTGACATTGCTGTTGAGTGCGAATTTCGGTTAATGCACTGGCTATCCTCTCTCCAAGCAAATTCTGGGATAATATTCTGGTTAGGCTACACTGTGCCTCCACTTCCTCATATGTCTTCATGGCATGATGCTTAATTAAGCACAGAGACAACTTCATCTGACTGTGTTAATCAGAGTTTCTCTTGTGAATTTAACAGTCACTCACCTTGTCCAGAAATTCCCTACCCTCTGTGAAATGTGAAGTCCTGTGTGATGAGTCCTGTATCAATGTATTTTGATTTATGGGAAAATGAAATAAAGAAAGAAAGAAAAAAGGTTCATTGCCTTGTTATTCACCTGCCATTGGACCCTATACTGAGCCAGATGAATTCATTCCATAACCTCATACACATTTCTTTAAGATGAAACTTAATACTATTTTCCATCCACACCTAGGTCTCCAAAATTGTTTCTTCCCATATTTTCTCCAACTTTATCCTTAAGTCATTCTGACATGCTCACAAAATTGCATTACTTAATAATGCTAGTGTTTAATGTAATTGTATGGCAATGGTAAATTTAGCCTTTTCATTATTTCTCTATAAATATTGTACAATTCTGTCATGATCCTCAGAACTTTGAGCCTGAATATGACATATCCCTTTAAGTTTCTGGATGCACAAGCTTTTCATTGAGAACTGTTTGACTTAACGAGCTCAGAACATGTGATTAACATTACAGGATATCTATTATTATTCAGTCTGCACAGTTCTGCTGTAAGCATACCATGTGTTTGCATGTACTACATGTTTCGGCCTATTGAAGCCATCATCAGGTACACAGAGCTTTTACAATGACCCGTCTTTCCATCTCATATACATCCCAATACTCACCTGATGATCGCCAAAATAGGCCGAGCATATAAATGTGTGGTTTGTTTATTCCAGAATTGTGTCGGCTGAATAATAATAAATATTGTCTTACACAAAGGATGACGGTACAGTATATTTCTAATAACAGCATAGACGTTTGTAGTCTACTGTATATTTTTGTTTCAGTGTGTTTGTGATGCTGGCTTCCGAGGTGATGGCTATTCATGTGTGGATATTGATGAGTGTTCAAGTGACCCAACTCTCTGTGAAAATGGCCACTGTTTGAATTATCCAGGTTCATTCCGATGTGAATGTGAGATGGGTTTCATGCATCCTGATGAAAGGAGTGAACAGGCCTGTGTAGGTTAGTTAACAGATGGAACAGTAAAGTGACTCATTCTATGTGTGTATTTAAAGTCGTAATTTTAAGTGGTTTTATTTCTTGTCCTTAATAACAAAGCCATGGTGTTTTATAGGAAATTTTTCATTTTCAACCAATTTTGTCAGTTGAGTATTTGAAATAATATTCTGCTATATCTGTTTCTTAATCTTTAATGTGACAAATTTCCTTTTATTATGAAAAGAGAAAATCTTTTGCTTGTGTATTTCCATTATGTAATAATAATTAATGTAAAGTGTCATGAGATGGTTGAAGAGATTTTTTCATTAATTTTATCTCACAACAGAGTTATTCACAGTCAAAGAGAGCAGTTGTGGACAAGCATTTTCATCCATAGAAGTATGTGGAATGTACGGTTCAACAAGACTTAGATAATAGTTCTACTGTGTTTCATGATTTCCTTTTCTGGATTATCTTGTACTGTGAGAATGTTTTCTGGTAGCACATCTCTTGGAAACATCTGTAAGAATTAGGCCGTGTTCATTGTGTTATGGCACCTTGTTGTATGGTATGTGGTTGCCATCATTTCAAAGGAACTTTCTGGCACCATTTTCAAAGTATAAGTGACTTTATTATGAGGATGAAGGCAGAATGTTCCTCCGAAACATTGACAGGTACCTACCAGGCTATGCAGTATCTTAGACTAGAAGACAACAGTCTAATTCCTTGCTGGTGTGAAAACCTCGAACCTCGCTGTGTAAGAACTAAATTTTAATGTGTCTTAACTTTTCTTTATTCTCTTGTAATATACGAGTAATTGCTTTTCCATTTTTCCTGCAATATTCAGGATGCCTAATCTCTCGATAACCAAATAAAGCTTTACACACTTTAGGACTACGAGGTCATAAAGTGCAATTGGCTGGATACAGTCCACTTTGAAATTTCTCTTGGATATATGGGGCCAGAAAGAGAAATTCTGAAAGTTACTTTTATAACTTTTTGGTGCATAGTGTTCTTATCCTGTATGCTTTATGTGAAATATTATTGAGTAATTGATGAAATTTCAATTAGCATGTGACAAAGAGTACTTGTTATGGTGGTTTTTAGGCTCTTTTCATTGTTCTTTCAGATATCAATGAATGCCAAATGTTCAGCAACTTGTGTGTCTATGGTCGTTGTGTGAACATCTTTGGAATGTTTCGTTGTGAATGTGATGAAGGCTATGCACTAGATGGCTCTGGTGGTGAGTTTACAAGTGGTCTTGAGGTTCTCAAATGCTCTACATACAGTATTCAGATGTATGAACTTGTATATATTATGTACTTTGGTAGTTCAGATTTCCATGATATTGTACACATGTGCGCACATGCACGCACATGTGTGTGTGTTCACTCTCTCACTCTTACACATTCCCAGACAAATACTGCAGGGATTGCAAATTTCATGTTATTCTTAATTGAGAAATGTTTAGAGATCATGGACTCAAATGCAGGATTATGAATTTATTCATACAAAAGAACCATTATTTTTAAATGCTATGACTGATTTAAAGTCTCATGTTCAAGATACATACCACTCAGCCACGCATAATGTACAGCATCTTTGTTAAAACAGTGTCTAGATAATACATGCTAGTGAAATTAACATGAAGTGACGTAGAAAAAGAATAGAAATAGTAGAAATTAAATTTTTAAGATTATTAGCTGAGTATATGCTTGTGTGTGAGTACTTATTTGATTTGGAAAATGGGCTTATTAGTGTCAAGACTTTATCCCTTCTACTTAAATAATATATAATGCATTGTATTTGTCTTTCACAGTGATAAATCTTTCACATATTTATAAGCAGAAAATTTTAAATTAAGTTTGACATCTGAAATCACATTTATGGCAGAGATTTTGGTATGTTACATTTAAAGCATATCAGTGTTTCTTTTCTGTATTTTTAATATTATGTATACCATTTCATATCTCCATTAACATTTGAACTGTCAACAAAACACATGACACACATTTGAAAAGTCCATTTTTGTTTGTTTTGTCAGGCAACTGTACAGATATTAACGAGTGTGAAAGCCCTCAAGCCTGCCTTTATGGAACCTGTATTAATACCCAGGGCAAATTCATCTGCCAGTGTCCTTCCAATTATGAGCTCATACCAGCTGGAAATGCTTGTGTTGGTATGTACCTTCTATCGTTACATGAATTAAAATTTAAAATATTCATTAGATCAGTGTTTGTAAGAGAACTAAGTTATCTTTAGAGGTAATTATTAACCAGTCAAGGCTGTTTTGACACTTATTTTATTCCTGGAAATCTTACTTTTATTGTTGTCATCATGCCAGTTTTGTCACTGTTGTTGTTGTTGTTGTTATCGCTGTCGTCGTCGTTGCTGCTGCTGCTGCTTATTAAGGGGTTTGTATGGATGTAGCTTGCACATCTATACACCAGAGAGTCAACCATCTTCCATATTCATATTTTTGCTCCAGATTTGGTTGTCTCTTCATCTGTCTATTCATTTGGGAATACAATAATTCCATAATAGTTTTAACAATATGCTTCTTATGGTGCTACATAATCGTGGACACTCAATATAATTTAAGTTTGATTCAAATACTCTTTCACTGGTAAGATTAGCAATAGATTTTGACACCGTTCTAACAATTACCAGGACATTATAACTTCTCAAATCCTATAAATTGCCTTAACATTATTAATCTAATTACTTATTTATTAGTAAAATAAAGTATTTATATAAATAGTTTTTGCAGTGTTCATAGAATAAATAAAGCTATAGGCATCTTTTTTACTTGCTATAGCTTGCTGATTTAAGGAGACCAATAATGTGAATGGAGATTTCGGCTCAGTCCTTCTGCTCATCTCTTGCTGTATTAAACCACCAGTGAAGCATTTCTCTGTGTTCATTATACTACAGGATATATTGTAGTTCCACATGTTAGTTTATTAAAATATTATTATATTTATAGGGATAAATATGTGTTATTGGCAGATTTTTCTTAGCGTACAAAATGTTATTAGATCGCCGGAAGTCACGGTGCTACATGAGAGTAGAGGAGAAGACTGGACGTAGACGCTGTAGCCAAGAAATTGGTGAATCTGTTACCAGGGCAACATGCTGTTGCACCATTGGCAAGGCGTGGGGTCCACGTTGTGAACTATGTCCACAAGAAGGCTCTGAGGAATATAAATTCCTGTGCCCAAATAACAATGGTTATAGGCCCAACAGCATCACAGTAAGTTACCTATGTCATACTCTATTTAAGAATAGTTTTTTGCTTCCCTTACAGTCAATTTGCTTCCCTTACAGTATCGGTTTGTTGATCGTATTACATTTTTTTAAGAAACTGTCATAAGAAATTGGTATGTGGGTAGACATGTGATTAAGTCTGAGAACATGAAAATTTATGCCACTGTAACAGAAAATTCTTTGAATAAGGATACAGTTGATTGGGTTTTAAATTGAATTGCACCAATCTGACAGATTTAATGTTGCTCGTATTGTGCATGTAAAATTCTAAACCATTATCCAAAAATATTCCTTGACAGAATTCTGCATGTGTTTCTTTATTTTCCCTTTGTGTGCCTGAGCTATTTTTCCAGCCAGTCTTCACTTCCATTATCAAGTGCACTAAGAATATTTGGAGAAATCATAAAGTTCCTTGTTATATTTTTACTGACCTTAGCAGCCTAAATTCAAAACAGTTTTGAACTCTGCATAAAAGACATTTCCTAAAGGTATTCTTTAGTTTTGTCATAAATATTATCTGTTAGTGATATTTCAGATTACCAAAATATTGACAGATTTTTATTAATTTGATGTTTCTCGTTATATTATGGCACCCTTGAAATACTGATACGTGAAATGTCCATATACAGTAGACTTCCAGTTATCTTGTATTTGAATGTCCAGAATTTTCATATTTCTGGCAGAAGTTTCACAGAAAATTGTGATTTTTATAAAGTTACTTCAGAAATAAAGTTGCAGTGTGCATATGGTCACTTACCACTTGGCAGTTTACCAGTCATCGCTAGTAGTACTGCTAGTTTCAATTCTGATCATGTTACAGTACATACAAAATCCAGCAGTCTGTTATGATGCCTGTGTTCAATACCACATAGGGTTATCTGTTTCACACTGTATATGTATGTCTACTAAACTGTGATATATTGGGTTTCTATAAGAGCTTTTCCCTTGCAACTGGCAGATTGACGCCACTGAGACACCATTCCCCATAAATTCCAGGTAGTTTGGACACCTGTTGGTTTCTCCCATTTATTTTTAAGTAAATATATTTACTTCTTTGTGAGTGAATTTCTGCATTATTGTTATCAGAATCATAGTCAAGTAGCCTACAGCCTTATTCAGTGCAGTTCCTTCAGGAATCATTAGACACTTCCAGTGTGTAATACTGTGAAGGAAAATTGAGGGGGACTGAATAGAGCAAGGAAAATGGAAAATCATTAGATGTTTACTAGGTCTGCTGTCATTCAGGAAAGCTTCTTTTCAGTTTCAAGTTAAATGTGTACAGTAACCCTCTCTTAAATGATCCACAGACTTATTGCGTGCTTTTCTCTTCAGCTGGTGCACATTGCATGTTTCAGCCCTGAAACTGAAACTGCGCATGAAATTATCACTAACATGCTTTTAGAAACGAATAAAGCACTGTATATTTAGTATTATATAATTAGTTAATATCAAAGTAGCCTATAGATTGGCATAAAGTACAGCAAAATATATGCACTTTTAGAAAATGTTTTTGTATAGGTTATGGGTTCGATTCCCAATGAGGTCTTTTTTTTCTGGTCTCTTATTCCTGGGGAAAGAGCCCCAGAGCTAGTCTGTATGATATGGAGAAGTGAAAATTCTTTGCCACCACCAGAACTCAAACTCCAACCCCTTGGTTGTCCAGCCCATAGCCAGTCACTATACTGATTGCGCTATCCCTGCTCTTAGTTTTAAATAAGATATAAATATAATTCTACTTCATATATTTGCAGGTGCTTCTGGAAGATATCAATGAATGTGAAGAGTATGAGAACTTGTGTCAAAACGGTCACTGCACCAATACATTTGGCAGCTTCATGTGTTTATGTAATGACGGCTTCCGTTTGGATGATAGCAATGCCCTTTGTGTGGGTAGGTTATACTTAAGAAACTAAATCAAATTTATCAATAATCAGATACTTATAACAATGTGTAACATATGGATGGAAAATAAATTTCAAAGCAGCGTGGCTCTAAATTAAGAGCAGACAACCATGACTAGTACTACAGTGAGCCTGTTGACTAGACATAGTACTAGCCTATAACTGATATGGCTAAAAATCGATACACTTAAGAAATTTATGGGCCCTTGGGACCCAATATCATAATTTGATTTTGTATGAGGCAAACCCATGGAATAAAAATTAGAGAAAAATTATATAATGCCACGTGTTGCTGACTAGGCATGGGATTTGGATTGATAGATGGATTTAGCGGACACATGTAACTCGTAACTACAAATAATTATGACAGTCTCACTTATTTACACTCTACAACTCCAGCGCACATGAAAGCTTCTGTTTGTTATTCTGTCATTGGTCATTGCTGGGTAGCAGCTCCTAACAGTGCAACTTGAGACTGACTGCTAAATTGCTGCTGGCTCTCACCAGCACATTTATTCTTGGTTCTGAGTCCCATTGGACTCATGACCATATTTTACTGTCTGATGGCTCTGGGAGCCTTCAGTCTCAATTCTTTGACTCTGATTCAACTGTCATCGGTTTGTTGATCGGTTTAATTTCTGCTGGCCACCAGCACAGGCATTCCTGGCTTCAGTCTTCTTCGAAATCCATCACCAAGTTTTTCTTCTCTCCTAGAAGAAATTTCGAAATGGGGTTTCCTCTTCAACAAAAAAGAGGTCGGTCTTTCCAGTCCAGTCCAGTAAATTGCTGCTGGTCTTAACCAGCACAGTCGTTTTGGTTTCAGGCATCATCGGGATCCATGGTCATATATTTTTTTTTTTTTTAGGACTTTCACCTGTTTTGAAATGGGGCCTCCTTTTCAAAGAGAGGAGGAGGTCTGTCTACTGCTGGTCACTTCCCTCTACTGGGGGGGTGACTATGCTGGCGCTCACTCACACTCACTCACTCTTCTTCTATGTAGGTGCCTCATTATGTAGCCTTGGCATGGACCACATAGAAAACACCTTGTCCTGTATTGTCCTTCATATTCAGGAAGTTCTGGGTCAGAGACTGGCTGTCCTGACTGAGATCTTTGATGGTTTTCCTCACTCTATCCAAGCTGCTGGTTGATACCTCAAGTTAGGACATGACAACTCCCTTGTACTTCCCTTCCTCTTCAATACTCTTTCATAATTTTATCATTTCAGGCTGTATAATGTCAGATACTGACAGCATCTACTAAATAAACTGTAAATAAATAGAAATTTAAACAATATGGCCCATACATTGCTGAGTTTGGCAATGTTAGTCTGAATACATTATACATGGTATGCACACTTTTTGATACAGTGTTTGTTCTGAGTGTATAGACGTTTTTTCTGTTAAGTGCCTTAAAATAAATCAAATTTATGGATAACAATGTCTTTATATTTCAGATATTAATGAATGTGATGAGGACCTACATATCTGTGGAGTAGGGTCTTGTGTGAATGAAATTGGAAATTACCACTGTGTATGCCCACATGGTTACATGTTGCTGCCTAATGGAAGTAAGTGTACCAGACTATATTTGTAACTGTAGACATGCTATCTGAAATGGGCAGTGCAGTGGATAGTTCTTGTTGGAAGAGTGCAGTTTTTTGTGTTCAGAAAATAATAAGAATTATGTTAGTATTTGCTTACTTCATCTCTTAAATACATACAAACATAATAACCAGCAGCCCTTCCTCACTACACCAGAGATTAAATGTGTATTATGTACAGCTTTCGTTGCCATCAAAGAAATGTTATTTTGACACACCTGCAGTGAATATATAATTTCAACATTCATACAAGCCACTTTTAACGATTTTCAATAAAAGATCTGCTATTGGAGTTATTAGATTACATTTTTCCAATCATCTCCAGAAATGAAGAATCACAGAAAGTAGAGTTTGAAACTATTTAATGTTAGCCATATAAGGAACAGACAACATACATATTTAGAAAGGTTGCTGGGAATTATCAAGTTGTTACTCCTAATTAGTAATGCAGATCTGAGAAGTCATGAGTGATGAGATGAAGTCTAACAGTTCTTGTGCTTGCTTTGTGGCTACTGATATGACTTAACATCTGTTGTAGAGGAGTGTGTGGATATGCGGAAGGGCCAGTGCTTCTTGGAATACAGCGATGGTGGCTGCACCAATCCAATGATGCATGAACAGACTCGTATGGTTTGTTGCTGTTCCATGGGGCATGCCTGGGGTACCCCATGTCAAGAATGTCCTCACCCAGATTCAAGTAAATAAATCCTTATATTGAATTATGCATATAGAGTGGCACACAAAACGATCCAATATTTGATCTATTTATAAAATCTTTATTTCAATTACAATACTAGAAACTGACATACAGAAATAAAGATCATTGCATGGAGATTTATCCTCTGTGAATCAAGTTTTCAGTATGACCACCATTTTGTCTGGCAACTTCTTCAACACGAACTGTGATGTTGATTATTATTCAGTGGCATATATACTTAATTATCTCATTGCAGGCTTGAATGATTAGTGCTCTCAATTCCATTATTGTTTGCTTCTTATCAGAAAAATCTTTTCCTTAAGGAATCCCCAAAGAAAACAGTCTCATGGGTTTAAATTAGAACTATTCAGGGATCAGATCTGTCCACATGTGAAACGATCAGGAAATCGCTTTGAGATGACATGCGAGTCGAAAATATCATGCAGAAAGTCCAAAACAACCTTTGCTGTATGTGGCCTGGCTCCATCCTGCATGAACTGCCACACTTGTTCCAGTTCCTATCCTGTGGTATGCTCCGTGCTTGGCCCAGACCTGGACTTCTTTGAACTGCATCTGTACGTTGCATTAGGTGGCCTCTACTAGAGCCTTCGTTTGCTTGCATCTCGACCTGGACTTTGAGTTCGAGCTCCAGCTTTCAGTAGACATACCATAATATTTTGACTTTCACACAGTGAATATAATATGCGAAATGTGCAGAGGTCCATGTTTTTCTTAATCCTTTTCTTAATTGCTTGAGGGCATGAATATTTTGGTGAAATATTGTAGTCAAGGCAGGAAACACTGTGCGTCATTAATTGCTCACTTTATAATGCAAATTAATTATTCTGCAATACCCGAACCCACAAGAGTCAGAGTCTACCTGGGATACTTTTAGTGGTAGAGGTATTCTGACGTTCAAATTTAACAGAGGTTTAGAGATTCAGTATTCTTTATTTACTTGTGTGGGGGGATCTCCAGTCACCCCAAATACTCAGACCATTACTGGGTCCACTGTGCACCCCCAGTCTCATCAGGGACCTTCACAGTGCCCTGTCCTTAATGCAAGAACTAGAATTATTTTGATTGATCCTTCTAATATGTGTCAAATCTAACCATGCAGTAACAAAGATCTACATTCTGTACTTGGCCCAGGCTGAGCATTGACAGCATGCATATGCAGTAGGCAGTCAACAGTCCTGTTACCAGTCTACACAGTTTCTTGTCCAAGGCTAGTAGATCCCTATACAGTTCGTCAGGACCTTCAGTGGAGAACTCAGAGTGCTTTGTACTGAGTGTGCAGTACAATGTTCATAGTGCTTCACTTTCAGAAACTCCCTCATTTTGAGCAAATGCCCCTAGCAAGAAGTTCCAGCAATCCCTTTATGAAGAGTACTGTCTTTGGGATGTAGCACTGTGTGGTCTGGTAGAAGTGTACTAACATTTCAGAGGAACATATTTGCCACCATCTTCAGGGCTGAAGACTAAGTTGAATAAGCAAGGAAGCAAGCTGCAAGGAGAGTGACTTGGTTTTATTTTTCAGATTATGTATATTAAATGACTAATGACTTAGTTGTACTAAAATTACTATCATGAATAATGATTTTTATGAAGTTAAGCTGAATTTGAATTGAGAAATAGAAATAATGATACCTTGATAGAACACGGAATTCTAGTCACTGGTTAATACAGAAGTGTATTCACAGTCATACATCTGCATATGTACAGTGAAAGATTTGTTCTGAAGATCTGCATGTTAAATGTGCTGCAGTATGAAGATGTGTTAGCCGGTCACGGTAGCCGAGCGGTCTAAGGCATGCACTGTCTTCGTTCGCTTGGAAGCCGGGATCGTGGGTTCGAATCCCACTCAGGGCATTGATGTTTGTGTGCGTTTTTCTGTGTTTGTCTACAGGTAGAGGCCTTGCAACGAGCTGATCACTCACCCAAGGAGTCCTACCATATGTGTAAGATCTAGTAAACCGAAGGGGAGTTTCATGGAAGTTAGGCCTAGGCCCAAATTTTGGCTGTAGCACCACAGGAAAAGAAAAAGTATTACTGTGTTAACTATCCTAAAAACTGCATGTTTGCAACAAGTCAGTGAACCACATAACACAGTTACACAGACATTTCAGAAAACCCATAAGTAGAAGACTTCAATGACAATAAAAACTGACTGCTAATTTCTACAATTCCTCCATAATCAATATACCTTTTTAATATTCTAGATGTAGATACATGAATAAGTTATAAATAATTGTGTAAAATTAATAATCAGATTGTAAAAATTCTTCTTAATAATTAGTTTAAAACCCAGAATATGACATTAGGGCTGAAACTTGTAGGGAAATTTGATCACTTAGTGATTAAATGACTTTGCAGTAGATGGTACTTTGCATTGAATACTACATGTTTTTATTATGTCATAGAAGAGGGAATTGCATTGTGTGGAGGCCCAAAGATGAAGCCTGGCTACATAAAGAACCGTATTACTAATCAAACAGAAGAAATAGATGAATGTCATCTCATGCCAACAATGTGCAATCATGGACGATGTATGAACACGCCAGGAAGCTTCGAATGTCAGTGTGATCGAGGATTTATCTATGACATCAATGTGCATCAATGTATTGGTATGATACATTTATTTTATGCTAGTCAGTGTATCTGATTACATCTTGCTGTTTTGTCTGAGAGTAATTGAAATGAGAACAATTATTTCTTTGCTATGAATGCCTGTATTGCTTTTCGGTACAAATAACTGATATTATTTGGTATGCAGTAAACTTCTTCCCCAGTATAATGATACAACAGTGCCATGATGCCATCATGATCTATCAGCCAACTGTGCACTGTGCACTGTAACTCCACATCAGTGTAAAAGTTATATGAATCATGATGTTTTCACGACAGTGAAGATTCATAATGTGATCAGTGGTACCAGCAACCAGACTGAATGCTGTCTTCACTCAGAAGTCTGCAGAATGTAGAAACTGATTGAAAAAGATGCCACTTTTAAGATAATGGGATAGTCATGCATAAGTCTGGAAAATGAGATGAAAAAATGCCACTTTTAAGATAATGGGATATTCATGCATAAGTCTGGAAAATGAGACCGCTATAGGAAAACTGTTACCATTTCTTTGTTCTAGCAGACATCTCAGAGCTATACAGACTCATGTTTTCATACTATAATTGTCAGCTTACATATAGTGTCAGACTTTCAGAAACTTACAACATATTTTGCCGTTTGTTATGTTTTCTATACATTGAGCCGGCATACGACTGTTCATTATATGCTTCAGAGTCATATTATAACAGAGAACTACCTAAAAATAGTGCTAGAAGTTCTGGGAGAACTAAATAAGGAAAATAAGCTAGAAAATAATCTGAAACTCAATGAAGATCATACCCTTTACATGTATGTATTTATTTGCAATTGTGTTGAGGAGACCATTGTTGATGGTTGAATATGCAATTTCAAGAATGTATGTGTAGTGGTGTCTCTTTGTTTATTCATCTAAAAAATATAAGATTCACAGATAAAGTGTATTGGACCTGGAACATGTATTTCATTTTTCTGTACCAGTTCTCTTTCAAACATTTTTCATCATGAGAAATATTTAATTAGTTGCATGCAGAAACATATGCAGGTCTTCATATAAGGTGGTCATTAAAATTGTCCAATCTAAATGAAGATTGAAATGGCATGACAGTATTTTGTAAAGTTTTTCAATGCCATATTTCATGAAAACCCATTCAGTATTCTTGAGTTGTTTTATGTGTACAGACAAATGGAAGGATGGGGTGACCAAACAGACTTACTTTGCACTCTGCAGGGTTGCAAATACACCACAAGGAAACAACTTGTCACTTGAAATTGTGTTGTAGGAAAACAGTTATTTTCATTTGAATTACCTACATAGTATGAGATATATGATATGTTAATCAGAGGTTATAATATTTTTTATCCATCCACATAAATGGAACTTTTGAGAATTAAGTTGTTTAGAGTAACATAGCTTTATGCCATTTCAGCAAATGATTCATTATAGCTGATACTATGAATTATCTTCGTCATCCAGTTTCCTTTTATCTGAATAAATGTATTCCAGAATTGTATTTTTTTAGATGACAATGAATGCATACGCGTTCCAAGTCCATGTCGAGGCAATGCTCAATGTGTCAACTCACCAGGAAGCTTTGAGTGTCAGTGTCCGGAAGGTTACAAGCTTGGAATAAGTGTGAGAGATTGTGTAGGTAAGGATCTGTTCAGATTCATTATATGAGGATGAAGTTCAATTGTAAAACACTATCCATTGATTACTATCAAACATTTATTTGGCTTAGACACACAAATCACTATAAGTAGTGAGACCAAGCACTGGATGCCTTCCTCATGAAGTCTGTAGTCTGCTGATAGACCTGATTGTGTACAACCTGCTGTAATCCAACTGAACTTCACTTCCCCTTATTATAGCTTTCTACAGAGGCCTGGAGAGAGGAAATGTGCATTGCAAGGCATCCCTGTTGATCTAAGAAGATAGTACCATAACCATGTGGGAAGATGTTTGAATAAATTAAAAATATTTGGTCTAGTTCATAGTATCTTGTTACCAGATATTCATTTTCTCCTGAATTTTATCTCTGGTAATCACACTAGGAAAGCATTTTGTTGAATCTTTATTGTACTTGCAATTATTTTGGAGTATGCTTCTTGCCATGAGAAAATTCTTAATGGCCTTTGTCTTCTTATACACTGTCACTTCTTACAGATATTGATGAGTGCACAGAGAGAATTGGAATCTGCAGCAATGGGGAGTGCAACAACTTTCAAGGAAGCTTCCAATGTATATGTCAGAATGGCTACCAGCTAACAGCTACACGAGACTCCTGTCTCGACATAGATGAGTGCAAACGTCATCCAAGCATATGCAACAATGGCACTTGTGTCAATGCAGTTGGATCATACAAGTGTCATTGCTACCCAGGCTTCAAGCTCAGCCACAACAATGACTGCATTGGTACACTTCTCCATAATCTATACTGTTAATTAATGATATTATTGCATTTGTATGTGTATTAAAATATCATTCCTGTGTATAAATGAAGGTTTATAGGTTAGGAGGCTGGCTTAGCCCTCATTCATTCTTGATGTGAAGGTGAAAAGAAAATTCTTATCATGCTTGCTGGCTATCCAATCTGTAGCTGTTACTTTACTCTGTCATAGTTTTCACAAGTGATAATAATCAGAATTTAGTGTAAAAATGTTTATGATGTCAGAACTTTCCATGGATATCACACATCATCTGGAGTCCAGACCATGTCTCCAACATTACTACTGGCCCAGCATTGAGATTTGTGATTGCCTTGGTGGTGACTACAAATACAGCTGTCTTCTAGGGTACTATTCCATCTAATGGGGTGGAAGTGTACTGCTATATCGGTGGAACATAATCAAACAACCAAGCTGCTTGTTGCTTGCTTGGATCACTCTTTGACCCTAAAGATGGAGGCAACACGTTTCTCTAAAACATCAGTAGACATCAAGGACTAGCCCTGATTACCATGCTTGACTGAATGGGTACTTCCCCCTTTCTTGTTGGTTCTTTTTACTGAGGATGGAGACAGAGTCAGTCTGCAAACTCAATTTTATGACCTCTTCTGTGATACTGTTTCGCAGATTATATAGCGTCAAATGGTACGATGGTACGAAGTGGGAGAGATCTGGAAAGAAGTGGTCATAGCCTAATCAACATACTGCTCTCCCTATAATTGCTTAGATTCCCTTGCTGGGGATCAAACCCCAGTCATCCAGCCTGTAGCCTTCTTGGAGGCACTGAGGAAACCCATGAAAAACCTTAGTCATAATAGTCAGTGTCCCAGTCGATATTTGACCTTAGCAGCTCCCAAATACAACACTAGAGGATTACCACTCTTTGATCTCTAAAATTCTGTAGACTTAATGTAGTCTTGAGTCCCAGAGGAATAACAGCGTCCAGAGAACATTTGCGCATTACACCACTAGATGTCGCAAACATATAAAAGAAAGTAAAGTTGTCCCTGTGTTTAACTAATTAAGGACTATGCGATGAAGGCACATGGGGGATTAGATATATACAGACACATTTTCTTGACCTCAGCACTAGCTTCACCCCCCGGCCGCTTTACCCCTGGGGAAAGAGCTCACTCAACCCATTGGATAGGAGACTGTGGACCCTAGAGCCAGTTTGGACAATGAGGAGAAAAGAAAATTCTTGATCCTACTGAGACTTGAACTTCAACCCGTTGGTCATCCAGCACGTAGCCAGTTGTTATACTGACTATACTGTCCCAGCTATTGTCACAAGGCTATAGAACTAGAAAATAATTAATACTGATCCCATATATAAAAACCTTTCCATGACATAATCACTGGTCAGATGAATCATTTATAATTTATAGCACAGGCTATATTTTAAATGATTTGACAGTTAACTTTGTAAAATGCAACTTACTAAACAAAATCTTTCTTGGCCTGTTAGAATGATGTAATGAAGTACATAGACTTAAAGTACAAGTCAGTAGCTGCAATATTTAAATATAATGCACATCTACGGAGGATACTAACCTCTTAACCTAATCAGTACATTGATTACCTTTCAAGTATATTTTTTATGTCATTTGGGATATTATATGAGAAAATCTAAAAGATTAGTTACCAATATAGCAAGGGAAGTAAAGTCAGTTGTTCTGTATCATATTTAAGTATAGAGCAGAATTTTATATTGTAATAGTGCTCCTGTATATAATTACTACAGGAGATTTTCTCGTACCTTTCAGATATTGATGAATGCCGCATCATGCCTTTCCTGTGTCGCAATGGACGGTGTCGTAATGTTCTGGGTTCATTCAACTGTGAATGTGCAGATGGCTATATTTTGGCAGCTGACGGACAGCACTGTAGGGATGTAGATGAATGTCGTGAGGTTGGTATGTTTTAAATGTTAGTATTATATGTAGTGTGCTCAAATTCAGTATGGCAGTCAGTCCCTTCAGAGTGCAAATATTATGTCTCTGGACATTATCTTTGTCCTGTTTTTGTCTAAAACACCGTCATGATTTTATTTAAAAACACAGCATTTCAGAGACTGTTTTCTGTCTCCATCTTTATGTAAAACATCCTCACCTTTTATTCTGACAGTTCTCTGATTCAAGGCCTCGTACCTGTGGAATTTTTATTGTTTTGTCTTAACTCTTGCAGATGGTTTATGCTGTGCTTGGCTTGTATACCCTATCTGTCATTGGTACAGTTGTCTGGAGAGAGAGACTAGCTCTGTCAACTGAATAGGTTTTACTTGAAGGCAGAGACAGAATCCAGTCTCCGAATTAGATAAAAACAGGGCAAATGCCAGGAACAAATGTCTAAGCGCATGCTCTTATGCTCATCTGTCATTTCCTTAGGTACCCAGTTAGCACACACTTTATGGAACGGAGGTTATTGTGTACCACAAAATAGGCAGACCCAATGCTGATGTTCAGTTATTTTGCAGTTTAATCGACCATTACTCTTGTGTTTTGAAGAATAAGTTCCCTAGCTCTTTCTTCATTCTGTGCAGTTGTGGCAGTGGTGGGACAACCCGAGCGTTCTGCATCAGCCACATTCGTGTGGCCATTTTTAAACATTTGAATCCACTCATACACAACTTCACGAGAGAGAACATTTTCCCCATACTGAGCACACACATCCTGATGAATTTGTCCACCTGGTACATCTTCTGCCAACAAAAATGTGTATCACAGATCATTGCCCCTCCTTGGTGCAATTCTCAAGTTTCACTGCCACGTTCACCGCTTCATGGCAACTCTCACATTAATTGCAAGGTCAACAGGCTTGCTTCCTGACTAGTCACATGACACCCTACAGTGCCCCCCACCTCCACCTTTTCCAATCTTTCCAATTTTTTAAATATAAAAGTGTATTTAGGAGGAACTGTTTTGGAAGAGACTGTGGACCTGTCGTCTTGACGGATTACAGATGAATGAATTTAAACCTGGAAGAGCACAAATTTAAGGTATCGGAAAACAGAGTACTGAGGAGAATATTTTGACCGAAGAGGGATGAAATAATAAGTGGATGGAGAAAACTGCATAGTGAGGAGCTTCATAGCCTGTATTCTTCGGCCAATACAATTAGAATCATAAAGTCACAGAGAATGAGATTGGTGGGGCATGTAGCACGCATAGGGGAGAAAATAAATGTGTTTAGGGTTTTGAAAGGAAAGAGACCACTAGAAAGACCCAGAATGAGGTTGGAAGGTAATATTAAAATGGATCTTAAAGAAAGAGGATGTGGTATGAACTGGATTGATCTGGCTCAGGTTGAGGACTAGTGATGTGCTCTTGTGAACGCTGTTATTAACCTTTGGCTTCCATAAAATGTTGGGATATTCTTAAGTAACTGAGCAACTGATGACTTCTCAAGAAGGACTCAGCTCCATGGAATTAGTATTTAAACTTGATATATTTCTGGGTTAGGTTCCAGGGACCTGTCCTCCTCCAGGAAAGTGCCAGAACTTGATGGGATCATATATCTGCAGCTGTCCACCTGGCTATGAACTTGGTCCTGATGGAAATGTGTGTGAAGGTATTATTTTGATTCAGTAGCAGCAAATTTACTATGTCTTTACTGTGACACTGGCATTGACATCATTAACATAAGGAACACAGAGTCATGTGTCAGCTTATTAAAGGTTCTACTGCCTTAATGTGATTTTGATAGGTTTTTAATGTGGAGGAAAAAATTGTAAGCAAGTTTGTAATTGGGAATAGCTGTTTGTTGTGGATTTAAAACTAAATAATAATTTGAAAGAGTTAATTGATGAATTTCTATTGAAAAGTGGGTAGGGAGGGGAAAAGGACAAGGAGATTGGGTGCAGAAAACATTAATGGGCAGATATGGACATGAAGTACATGCTCAGATTATCAGAAAAGTGGTAGGACTGTGTATCGGTTGGGACAGGATCAGGATTCTAGGAATTGTTGATCAGTAACATGGCAAGGGGGACTTCATTTCTCCACTGTAAAAATTAATCTGAGTAAACATCTTGATGAAGAGCAAATTTTCATGGGTCATTTTGTTAAGGGTCAGAGCCATTTATGGGAACTTAATGTTTTCTTAAAACTATGGTGAAGATTATTGCAGAGTTACACCTGCATACAATACAATTATAGTGTACAATAGTGTACATAATTATGATTTTTTAATATGCCAGTTATGTTACACAAATAATAAAATTTCTGACCATCAAAATAGTGTTTCGTGACTAGTGAATAATTTGGAGGTCATGACATGCAATAAAGGAAATATCTCAAGCAAAGAAGCCATGTAATTTTGGAGCAGGGGTTATATACAATATTTGGGGATATACTGGGTGATCACAGGTTTCTTTTGTTTCAAAAAACAGGTCACAAGAACGCTGAATCTGTGCAAGAATGCTCCTATGGTTATAATTGCATGGAGACAATATCCTTCTTACATTTTTAAATTTCAGTGATAATAAAAATTAGAAGGACATCTATTCCACTTCTGGTGTCCATGATTATCTTACATGGTACAGTTCATAATTAAGTGGATATGGATTACATTAACATTCTCTTATTTTTAGTTCTTTATTAGAATGGTATCCATCACTGTCCCTGATGTACATAATAATTCTCAGCAGCTGACACAAATATTATGACATGAATTCTTAGTTAAGCCATTATCTCTGACTCAGAACTATTTGGCCATACTGTTTCCTATTAACATAGAGAATAAAGTGAAAATGGCTACATGGTTAAGCAGTTATTCATTACTAATGAAAGAAATGTACTTACTCATGCAGATATTGATGAATGTGTGGAGAATGCTGGAATTTGTGAGGAAGGAGCATGTGTTAATACAGATGGAGGGGTGATATGCGAGTGCCCTGAAGGTTACATACTCAGTCCAAATGGTATGAAATGTATTGATGTCCGAGAGGAACTGTGTTACAATGAATTCTATAGAGGTTAGCATTGCTCTTTTATTAATCACATTCTTCCATTCAGAAATGGATATCATGTTTAGTTATACCAGTGGTTTCTAAATTGTGCTTTGTGAGGCCCTGCGAATCAGTAAGGCATTCACAGAGGTTCAGCATATTCCATATCAGCTACAGAGAATTAATGCATTATTAGAATGTAAATTGAATCTACCATTGAAAATATTTAAAATAATTTGAACTTAATAGCAGGTGCCAGTGCAGTATAAGTGGATAAAGTCAGTAGAAATTTCCTTATATTCGAATCAGAAGAAACTATTGTTCATTTGCCATTGATACTGATTGTTACAAATCTACGTTGAATATTGCCTATGACCATATACTGTGTTTCAACCCAGCACTTTGTTTTAGGGCAGTGTTCTCGTCCTCGCATGATACCCATTACAGCAAAGAAATGTTGCTGTTCCCTGGGTTTGGCATGGGGTCGATACTGTGAACAATGTCCTCGCCAAGGTTCAGGTATTGTATAACTTCAAACCATAGTGATTCTCTGTTATGGGCAGTAGTGAAGAATACATACAAAGCAACTTAAGTAACTTTTTTTGGGGGTTAATATGTTTACAACCCTGAGACATATTGTGGGATATTTCAATCCCTCCAAAAAAGTTAGCACATCAAGTAAAAAGACATTGCAACATGGCATTTCCCAACCCTTTTCACTGCCCTTTCTTCCCTCTGGGAATTGATAATGTGGGTGAGTGATCTGTGCTATATAACTGCTACAAGTTACAACAAAGGTTTGCCAGTCTTGGTGATATGGAACATTTATAGAGACAGTATTCTTCCTCACAAGTATAATTTTGTGGTGCAACAAGATATTCAACAAAAACTCATGAAAAACATATTTTAATAATTTTAGCCTGCTCTCCTATTTTAAGGGGGCATGCAGTAGCGTAGTTGGCTGAGGGGCTATGCTACAAGCTGGAAGGTCGTGGGTTCAAATCCTGATGAGGTCATTGGATTTTTTCAATTGACCTAATCCTTCCAGCCCCACTATGGCCCTGGGGTTGACTCAGCCTCTAACAGAAATGAGTACCAGGAATTAATTAAATAATTTTCCTGGGGAGTAAAGGGCAGCCGGCACCTAAGGCTGACAACCTTACCGCCATCTTTGAGCCGACTGTCTAGATAATGTGGGACCCTCAACGTCTCACAACCCTATGGGCCTTCACGGCCTGTTACAAGGATAGCTTTACTTAATTACTCCAATTTAAGAAAGAAAATAGGTGGGTGAGATCACTGTGGTGTCTGTATATTTGTAGTGTGTATTTGTGTATTTTTTATCAGTTCGTCAATATTCACAAAATGTGGTATGAACATTATGCCATCTGAGGCCACCCAGACACTCTACTGATTTAATTTCCTACAACCTGTAATAACAATGTGGCAGGCAGTTCCAAGAAGCCGAAGTACTAACCAAAACATCAGGCTACATGGAAATAAGATTGCATCTGAATAATACCAAGAGAGAGGAAGGATTCAAGCTTACCAAAGCTTGGAATCAAAATACCAGATCATTAAGGCATTCCAATGTATATAGATCACAAAAATACCAGAATGACCAAGTGAAACCACAGGGTGATATGTTGGAGTCAGATGGGTGACCACAAAATTTGACTCTGCTCTCCTGCTGCACAGTATGCCAACAAAATAAAACATCTGTTTGACAGACTGGTATATCTGTGTGTGTGTGTGTATGTGTTATCTTCAAGATAACTCCTGTGCACAGATCTGACAGAAAACACCGTCTTCTTTTGTTAAGGATATGTGTTTACAGCTTCGTTGCCTAGCAATAAACATCTTGTTGTTCTGTGCGTTTGCTTGGTGCAGACTGAGTAGAAAACACAGTTTCCCATATATTGTTGTCATGTTCTTAAGGGGGCGTGTTTACCAGCTGTCACATGAAAGTGGCATTTCCTTTAGATTTATGTCCGTCTTGACTTCCATCCTGGCCAGCACATTTTGGTTGGTTTATGTCTCTGCCCCCTTCTTGGCTTGGTTGGCTTTCCTTTCTTCTTGATTGGTTCTTATTTCAGTCAGGAGGCATGCCAGCATTTCCTTCATCTGTTTCTCCTCCATAATGTGGTGATATAACTACATGAGGCAATCTTCACTCCAATAATGCAATCGATCCAATCCGACCACTTTTGACACCAGTTGTCACGTGTATTAGTGACTAAAGATGGGGTCTGGATTGGTAGTTGGATTTATTGACCACTTACATGGTCATAACTACAAATAATTATAACACCATTACTGATTTTCACACTACAAATCACTCCACGCTTATCTTCTCAATCTTTTTCCACTGGTCTTCACTATCCATTTCCTGGCATCGCAGGAACTATATAAAATACCACTAAATCACACACTCCCCATATCATTGTACTACAGCACACACTAAGCCTGCAGTTCACTCGTTAAGTCTTCACAGGCCAACTTCTAATTCTTCTTCAACTACGACCTTCCCATAGCTATTTCCTACTGACACCTGAACTGAATTCACATTCTCTCGATGCTCTGTTCCTTAAAACTGGTTTCCTTATATAGACATGGCTTGGACGCGCATCACAGAAAACACATCACATGATTACTACCCTCTGTTGTGTAACGTAACCACGCACACGCAAGTTGCACACAAAGAAAACACTGCTCCAATATTGTTGTATGTTGCAGGCATTGCCTAGTAATGATTTAGTGATCACAGTATTTTTCATAATGAGGCACATGATTATAGTGTGCAATGGTACAAAGTGGACCCTCAGTTTTTCGAAAAGCCCTGATCAAAATCTTTTCTCTGTCTTTCTGCAAGAAGGAAATGGGATACAAGTGGGGCCTATATCAAGACCCTTTGAGGTTTTTTGTTTTATTCTGTAGAGCACTTATTAGTTTAGAAAATTGAATGGCAAGGTTCATGGTATTGATAGTAGTGTCTCAGGCCATTTTACACTGTTTAGTATCTTACATCAACCTGGATGTTGGTTTCCCTTTATGTTAATGACAGTTTTTCAATTAACTTGAGTATAATGTACATTGAAAAAACATTAATTTCGAGAATTGTGTTATCTAAGTGAAAATATAATCTTCACCAACATATTAAAATTATTCCTTTGAAAATAGTATTTTGCTCCATGATTATGCCATTTCTGGTGGTCCTGTCACTTGTAAGGGAATGTTTTTCTCTCATGTTTTATAAAGAATGTTTGTACGTGCTAAGTCTCATTGTCAATAATTATAAATGTAATCCTGATGTACCTTTCCCTCTATGACAGGGAGTTACTCTTAATGGCAGTGTTTTCAATCTTCAAATGACAGTCAATATATACTGGAAATTCTCAAAAAATTTGCTAACAATAAATGAAACAGACTTCTCTTTCTGCCAGTTCCACTTCTGATTAAATTAAAAAATCTTAAGTGTAGGAAATTTCAGCATTCATTCATCATTATTAGCTCAGATTAAACTATAGATTCACTGTGTCTGCCATTACGTTTTTCTGTCATCCTCCGTCCTCATTGTTTGGGAGTTGTGGAACTTGCTTGATGGAAGCTCATATTAAATATAAAATAGGTTGGAGCACTGCTAAGAGGTTGCAGGATCCAGCAAATGGTTAATGCCCGAATGATTCCAGCACTGGAAAACAGTAATTAATGCCTGATTAGTCTTTTGGTTCTTATTCCTCCAGCTGAATTCCACAAACTGTGCCCACAAGGAGTCGGTCGAGGGGACACAGGAGAAGATCTTAATGAGTGTGTGTTCATGCCTAATGCTTGTGAGGGAGGTGACTGCATTAATACAGACGGGTCATTCCGATGTGAATGTCCTACTGGATTTGTGCTTGATGAAACTGGCAAAAAGTGCATTGGTAAGAATATTTGTGTTTTAATAAATGTGTTCGTGATTAATCTATTCTCTGTTAGATTTTCAGGGTTGACTTACTGAGGCTGATTTTCATGTTTATTTTTAGCTTCATTCATATCCCTATGGAGCCCACACTAAAATTATTCTGCCTGTCCATTTATCTGTTTATAACATGGATAAATACAAGAAACACTAAACAGATTTTCATGAAGATTGATGTTGGGGAGTTTAGTAAAATCTGATGACACATCCCAGTTTAATTAAAATTGAAAAAGAAAATGTGCACTATACATAAGGACTTACACCCATCTCTTTATGCCACTCAAGCAAAAAAATATTTCTTAGCAAAAGCTGGAGTAAAAGTGAAATACATATTTTATGCCAAGTTCAATTTTTCTATAAATATTTCTGTATTTTTCATAGATCGTTAATAAATAAAAAGAGTATGTTTAATATCTTGATGCAAAAACAGAGCGATCACACCCAAACTGTACACTAAGCATACATTTCCTAATTTGTTAACCCTATAACCTCTTTTCCAACACCTATTAGTGACAATAGAAAATTATATTTTCAAGTCTTCAGGTGATGTATTATGTACCTGTAACTCCATGGAGCAGAGTCCTTTCCAGAAACCAGAAACCATTTGGCTAGTCAAGAGATTCCCCATGTTTTATCAAACTCATAGATTCATCCCCACATTCACGGGACCCTGCCACTGATCCCTATCACAGAGTCCAATTAATAAAGTCCATACCTTTATCTGATTCCAGATGACAATGAATGCATATCAGTAAAAAATATCTGTGGTAACGGTACTTGCAGTAATGTTGAAGGTGGCTTTGAATGTTCCTGTAATGAAGGTTTTGCCCCTGGACCAATGCAGGTAATATAGTGTTTCATATAGATAAGTACCCATTTACTTAGTCTTATTTATTAGGTGTCCTGATTATATTACTTCATAAGCTTTTTATATGTTCAATAGGTGTGTGAGGATGTTAATGAATGTCAGGAGATGGGAAATCAGTGTGCCTTCCGATGCCACAATGTTCCAGGATCTTTCCGCTGTATATGTCCATATGGTTATGCCTTGGCACCAGATGGGAGACACTGTCAAGGTAATCTGAGGCAGAAGTTTGAAGTTATAGCTTGACAGACCCAGAGTATATTTTGTTCTGCAATAAGTCCCAAACCGAAATTGTATCTTATATTTATATGGTAAACCTTCCATATAATGGGATTCTAAAGGTGTCTGAACATTTTGTCCTTTATCAGAAGTTATTATTTAATAAAAGTACTAACTTCTGGACAGAAATATTCCACATTATATAAAAAAATGATCTTACCCTGGAACCAGTTATAGTTCTGGGTCAGAAATCAAACTCTGTACTTAAATACACGTACATAGGATAGTGTGCTGCCTGGTCAAGGCTATTCCACATCTCAAGGAGCAGTAATATGTGATTATGGAGCAGTAGTGGAACGATGACTAGCAGGGGAAAAGTTAAAAAAAATCTCAGAAATTCTGCTCCATTGCCACTTTATCCACCATTGATCTTACGAGGTCACTTGGGATTGAACCCAGGCCTCCATGCTGAGAAGTTAGCATCTAACAACATGAATATGGCACAGCCCTTGAACATTATATACCCTTTATAATATTTATCTAAACCACAAGCCAGAGATCCATCCTGCACACATACTGAGTTGTATTTCTTTTGTAGTTCTCCTTCTTCTGATTTTTCTGTTCTTTTTCTTTTGTGCTTTTTACCTTATCCATTATGAAGTACTCTACACATCCAGCAAACATACTACATATGAAACAGAATTATAAATCAATAAACATTCAAATATGTAATTTTATTTAAATTGTTTTTAATTTATGTTTATTAGAGGTAATTTTACAGTAAATTTTCCTCTGTATTCCCTAAACTAGATGAGATAATTCACCTGAAAGAGAGATGTATCCATTTAGCCAAGGTTCTCCTGGAGGCACTTACACTGTATCAATAATATGACATACCTAGTATACTGGCATATGCAGTCTTCATAGTTACAAGTTTTTAAAGAATATAATTATATTCTTATGTTATAACTTAAATTTCAATGTTGTAAATTACAATATTCAACTAACTGTTGGCAGGAATCAGCCATTATATATATGACTGTAATCAAATCCTTCATATGAAGACATTAATTTTTTAGTATTCTTGTTTCTTTTGCTGTCTCAATGACACCTGTTGATCAGTACTTAAAGTTTTGGTACTTTCCTTCATGCATTGTATTCATGTTGGATCTGACCACAGAGTATCCTATTTCAGATAAATTTCAGTGTGCAATGCTGTGGCTGAGATGAACATGTTCTGTAATATTACTGCATGTCAAGGTCTATTAACACCACATTCCATTACTTCAGTTTTTCATGGTCAGTGTATAATGGTATCTGAGAGTACAGAACTAAATATGTATGTATGTATTAAATGTTATGAGATGACTGGAAAGACAGAAACAGACACAGTGCAAATAGCATTTGTAGTTGCAGCAATGAGCTGAGCAAGCTGTTTCAAGTGGCTCAATTTATTTACTGTAAAGTGACAGGAGACTGACTACTTGAAGTGGTTGACATTTCTTGTTACTCGTATCAGACCATTTTCAGCAAAAGTATGGGAACAAGGCCAAGTTTTTTTCATGACTGCTGACACAGAAGCAGATAGAGAACTTCTTGTCTATAGCTTCTGGCTTGCTTCACTGTGTAGTGTCATAACAGGTGACAGAACATGGATCTGTGGCTTTAATAATGAAACTCAATAGCAATCACAGTTGAAATCCCCATCCTTGAGCTAAGTAACTCTGTGGAGCAGAGTTCTTGAGAAGCTAGCAGTTCTTCAGCTGGATATGAAAGACCCCATCTTTAATGGTATTCAAAGTTTCACTACCATGTTCACAAGAATCTGCTCCCTTTCCATTCCACAAAAGAACAAGTTATGAAATGAGTGCCATGAATATCAGTTCTGGTGCATTAACTGTGTTATGCCTTTAGATTTTCAATTTATTAATACTGTTCTCTGCTGTCTTATAAATGACAAAAATTAGATAGGGCAAACTGTTCTTCAATTATGATAAGACATAGCATAAAAATTCGTCTTATTTAATCATCTCGAATTAATTATCAAATTATCTCAAATACAAATAATGTGGATATAAAATGTGTTTTACTTTTCTACAGCATTTATTTGAAACTTTCTTGCTCCCATAAACATTCATTCTTCATAGTCACCGCCATGAAAATCTCAAATCTTACATTCATGGAATTACATTACTCGGGTCTCAGGGGTGTTAAAGAACATTTCTGTTTATGTATGCTGAGATATTACAGTCATACAGTGCATCATTAATATCAACAAACATGGGAATACAGTGAGTGTCAGATGCATCATGACAATGTATCTGCCCACTCAGCCAAGCTTATGTGGCAACTTTCAGCTCACACAGTATTCCATAAGTGAGATAGCATCCCTATTCACAACAAAATTCTGTTCCTTGAAATTTAAATAGCCTCCAAAGCCAAAATATTTGGTGATATGGAAACAATTGAACATACTGCAATGCAGCAGCTATAGGCTGTTTTAGAAACTGAGCATGAGAGGTGCCTCTGGCACTGGTAGGAATAGCAGAACAAATGTATACATTCTGTAGGAAAAGGTTTAGCCTCTTATAGCTGCATATACAGTGCGTGAGATTCCACAGTTTCATTCTCAGTAGTTTCTGAGCAGGTGTGATGTATTTAAAAATCTGAAATACGGTGTTTCTTGTCACATTTTAAATATACCGTGCCATCATTAAGTACAGATAATAGAAATGTGCTGTTATATTCTGGAACCATAGTTTCACTTGTAACTGCTGAAATTTGTTGTCACTTGATTGAAGATAGCACATAAAAGTATATTTTGATTTGTAGTCATCTATGCATTAATTATTTTACCTTGCAACAGCATGATTAATGCTTTGCAGATTTAATGAGATTTTAAGATTCTACAATACCTGGATTTTAAAAATTTGATTTTATTTTCAGTGTTTGGACTGTAATAATCAATCCAGTATATGCCAGTAAAGTTTATGTGAATACATAAATCAGATTATGGGAAAGGTTTGTTTGTGTTTTTAGTTGCAAGTTTTTATGATAAAGAAGCATCCCTTTTATTCATTCTTTAAAGAATTAGGCTTCATTACAGACTACATTTTGGCAAACTTGTAAACAAAATGATATATGGAGACTAAGTATAAATTTTTGTTCAGTATTTCTAAAGTAATTTTTCCTATCTGACTGGTAGAAACAACAAAATAGAGGAAGTAGTTGTGCCTGTTTCATGTAATGAATATTGTGAACATTTCTTGTCTTTTTGATACAGATGTGGACGAGTGTGCAACACCTGCAAACAACTGTAAATTCATGTGTAAGAACTTGATCGGAACGTTCATATGCATCTGTCCTGAGGGTTACCAGCAAGTAGGACTCACTGATGACTGCCGAGATATTAATGAGTGTGTTACCAAATCCAACATTTGTCGGAATGGTAACTGTATAAACCTGCAAGGAAGTTATCGCTGTGATTGCTATGATGGTTTTGAGCCCAGTCATGACCGCAAACAATGCATAGGTATGGTCAACATACAGCAAGAAATGCACAGATCTGTAAAAGGATTGTTAACAGAACAACATACTGAAGGATGTAAGATGGGTGTATGAATGGTGGTATCTCAAGAGTGCTCTCTCTGAAGGATGAAAGGCAACTTGGAGTGCGTAGCTGAAGAAAATACAAATAGTGTTATCTTCATACCCTCTGTGGGCCTTCATGCTCAAGAGGTCAGGCAAAATAAAAATTTTACCTTCATCTGTTACTGTTATTAATTCTGCAGTTTTATTAAAAGCATAATTAGTTACTGAATAGTAACTCATGTGTTCTCCTCACTCTACACTGATCTCATTGTAGTAAGATAAACTCCAGAAATATGTTGGTTTATTCAGTTACTGATCCTGAAATACAGTGATTAATAAATGAATAGAAAATTTGTAATGTGTAATGAAGACTACTAAACTATGTGCACAATACCAGAAACTTCTAAATTACAAATAAAAATTTATAGTTGTGCCATTTTATGTCAAACTATCAATGGCCCTATTCTTTCAAAGGAATTAGTGAATACAGAATTGGTATAAGAATGATTGTCACAAATAACATTTTTATGGTAGTAAATTATTGTAATGTTGCAGATCGCCGAGTTGGTTTCTGTTTCCGACAGCTAGTGGCAGGTCGCTGTACAAGTCGTACTGATGGGCTCATGTCTGTAACAAGGGCGGATTGCTGCTGTACAATGGGGGCTGCCTGGGGACCACACTGTGAGATTTGCCCCTCATCTACATCAGATGATTACCAGGATCTTTGTCTTGAATCAGGGTACTCAGTAGATGGCCATGGTAAGGAATTTTGCAACACCTTGACAATGATTTTTTAACATCAAATTGAATTCCAAAGCACAGCAAACCAACCAAACTACATTGATGAAAAAATTAGCTTATGTAGAATATAAAACTGAAATAAGTCCTCAGTCTTTATTGGTATTAAAATCAGTTTACAGAGACTACCAAATATAGGATGATTATGCTACTGACAGACTATTCAATGCTGCTGGAAGAGTAGGCAGTGAAATAAGGAAGATCATTTATGTCATCAGCCCTACTAGTGCTGAGATTAAGATGAAAGACATTTTGAGAAGGGCCAGTGGGAAATCAAGACTCATACAAGAAATAGTTATAATGGAAAAATAATTTAATGAACAGCAGCTGCCTCATTTAAAATTAACTGTTCTGTATTCAAAAATACAATTATCTATTTCCAACTGTCAGTTTCCTACTAGATATTCTGCAGGCATCCTTCAGTGTACTATAATCTTATCACTGAAAGAATTCACAGTGTGGATAAATTATGTGGTATTATCTTCTGCTATAATTTCTTGGTGTTCTTTTGGTCATCCAGGGTGAGGGCTGGATGCAAGGCTGATGACCTTGCTCCATAAATGTTACTGTTGCAAAATCCAAAGAAGTGAAAACCAAATGGTCTAATTCAAGACAAATCAATCAATCAATCAAATCAATCAACAATAGCTGTGGCTCAAAGAGGACAGTGTGCCGATGATGATGATGAATGTAAATTAATTTGTTGATTTTCCAGGAATTTCTTTGTACGAGGGTCGTACTGAAAGTCATGAGCAACAATTTTTTGTAAAGTAACATGCTTTATTATTGGCAAACCAAATACACCACCTCAATCTACAGACCTT
>NW_019726221.1:543435-576302 GCF_002891405.2 Cryptotermes secundus
CATACTCTGCCGTTTTGTTTCAGGCTCGAAATGGTGAAACTAGCTTTTGTCACCTGTCACAATATATAGCAAAAAATCATTGCCTTTGTGTCGATATCTCTCCAGCAGTTCTGAGGTGATGGCTTTCGCTGATCTTTGTGGTCTTCGGTCAATAACCGCGGGACCCAACGAGCACAAGCTTTCCTATAGCCCAAGCTTTCAATCATCTCCTGTACTGCACTGTGCCCTATTCCAACTTTTGGGGCTATTGTGTCCACAGTCACACACCTGTCATCTTCAATGATCTCATCCACTCTTTCCTTGTTGCGTTCAGTTGAGGCTGTTTGAGGACGTCCGCTCCAAGGCTCATCTTCGATGCTGGTGTTCCCATCTTTAAAATGTTCCACCCATCTTCAAACACTGATCGCACCCATGCACACACTTTCATAAGCATGCTGAAGTGTCTGGTGAATTTCTGCAGCAGGGATTTCCTCTTTCACAAGAAATTCGACGACAGCACGCTGGCGAAACGACGTATCGTTGTCAGCCATTTTGTTAGGAGTGATACTGGTCACGTGATGCAAGCTATTGACGTCACAAGACACTCAAGGTTAACAAACAGCTGGTTCCACCTACCACCATACTCTCTTTCTTCTGCTGTTCCCAGGTTGCATGCAAAAAAAAGTTGCTCATGACTTTCGGCATGACCTACGTATAATAATATTTAGGTGAGAATAATCTGTAAAATTCTGTTTTCTTTCTTTTTAAGATATTGATGAGTGTAATACAATACCAGATCTTTGCCGCAATGGAAGATGCATAAATACCCTTGGTTCATATCGATGTATCTGTAACAAGGGTTATAAGCCTCATCACAGTGGAACACGCTGTCTTGGTATGTTAGATTCCAATATATAACTGTAATTAATACAAAGAAACTGACTATGGCCACGCCATAGCTCAAACTGTTAGTCACTGGCTTCCCATCGCAGTGGCCCGGGTCTGGTCAAGTGGGATTTGTGGTGGCCAATGTGGCGCTGGGGCAGGTTTTCTCCGAGTACTTCGGTTTCCCCTGCCAATCTTCATTCCACCAATTGCTCCACAATCACCCTCACCTATTAACTGGGGCTGGTACAATAGGCCAGAAGTGGCTGCAGTACAAGGGACTTAGTCCCACTCCACTAGCAATAAAAAAAAGGGAAAAAACTGACTAACCAGAGTGCTTTTATAGACACATCAACTATGCTTCATATACCATTCAGAGCACTGGAAAATAGTGCTATATATGATTGGACTTTTTATTTTATATTTATTTTGTGAAGTAAATATATCAGTATGTATCAAAATATGGAGGACACATGTAAGGAAATTATTATTTAATTTTTTTTGTTGATTTGATTTAGTCAAGTTTTCAGTTATTTAGCACTAAACTCCAAAAATTGATTTGTAGACACAACTTTAATTAATTTTTTGCCTTTGTTCAGTGTATGTCCTTTTATTTCTTTAATTTTTAAATTAAAAAAAATATTATACACTTGATAGATCAAAGGTTCTTTTCAAGCAGTATGTCACACTTTCATGTGTCAAAGAATATTCTGTAAGTCCTGAAATTTTTATTCATCTCCAATTTAATGCTTTCATTGGCCTCAAAGTCTTTTTTTCCAACATATCCTTCATCTGCCCCTTAGTCTCTGCCATTCAAATTTACAGTTCCATTCTGTCTTCAGCCACCTGTCTTCACACATTCTATTTATACAGTCTTTCCATCTCTTCAATAAGTTCACATTTATTTCATAATTTTTTCCTCTGAATTGTAAGTCATTTACATCAGAAGCATCTCCTAATCAGAGCAAAAAATCACATATTACAGAAAAGAAGCTTCTGTACATTTGATTTTCAGGACCTTTGTTACCTAACTTGTGTTACTGAGCTAAAGAAATAAAGGAAGAATTAATTACATATTACCATTTGGAAGTAATGGAGTCTGCTTTCTGTTAGTGACCACATACTGAGAGAGATGAAATGCAGAGGTTGTTACAGCATTAGAAAACAACATAAAGAACGCAAGCTCTAGAAGTTCAGTATATTTATTTGGTTAAAAATGTGTACTACAATTATTTATTGCACTGTACTTTACTGTGTGTTAATTTTCAGATGTGAATGAGTGTGAACAAGTTCCTTCACCATGTAAGTTTGCATGCCAGAACACAGATGGGAGTTTTATTTGCTCATGCCCAATTGGATTTGTTCTCAACCCTGATGGAGTTAGTTGTCGTGATCTGGATGAGTGTGCAACAGGACGACATGTATGTCAGCATGAATGTGTCAATACACAAGGCAGTTATAAATGTTCATGTCCAAAAGGCTACAATCAGATTGGAGACCAATGTACAGGTAAGTAGTATGTTCAGTATTATCTGGGAAGCCAAAGTTGCAAGCTTGTGTTGATGTCATGTTTAGGTAACATAAATTTATAATTGTTCATTGACATGCAGTCTACCCCATGATATTACATGTTGAACTCATGCACATATGGTCATACGACTAAACCCTAGTTGAGTCAGAAACTGTTGTTACTTACAGTTGGAAATATGTTAATAGATTATTTTGACTATTGCCACCACCACCACCACCACCTCCCCCCCTCCTCCTCCTAGGACTGGGTTGCATTTCTTACATCAAGAGTATTCATACAAAGAATGTAAACACAAGAAAAATACTGTAACATGTTTGGAATCCAGAAGAGTTACTTCCATGGAAACGCTAGAACAGGCCGTTCCCTAGGAAGTAACAATAGCGATACTGTAGTTCTAACAGGAGTCTCCACGGTTATAACAAAGGGTTCGTTGCATAGCAGCGACCTAGGTTATAAAACGGGGTTGAATGCATTCGCACGGTTAGTCTGCTATAAACCGCCGAAGAAAGCAGTCCAGTATCGGCCGAGATATTGTAAGCAGTAATTGTAACACTGCAAGAGTTAATGACTGTAAAGTGTGTAAGGTGGGCGAGTGGAATAAATTCGCTATATCAAATACCACGGCATAAACTTATTTGTAGCGTGACACACACAACACGCTACAATACAGATTGATTCCACAAAAATGTCTCTCTCTTAACAAGAATTTAGCATTCAACAATAATATTAAATTGTGAAGGGAGAAAATACACCAGTGAGGGATTAGTATTGTGGTGCCTGTTATTAACCCTGTCACATCCACATTTTTCAAACGCTGACATATTGTGGAGACCAGATTTTTTGTTCTCATTTCAGGTTTTGCTGCTTTTGTTGCTATTTTCTTGATTATGTCTGGAAAAAGTGTTTACTACCTCTTCAACTTCCATTCTTTGAACAGGTTGGAAAAATGAAACATTCAGATATATGTAACATGGGTTTATTCAGAATTTGTATGAAGAAAAAACAGGACAAACTGGAATTGAGTATATTTGGGGTTGGTCCTGAAAGAATTCAAAATAAATAAACATGCTGTACATATGTAACACAAACATAAGCAACTGAAGCAAAGGAATTCTCATAGGCCTGTCTGTAAGTAGCACTTCATTCTGACAGATATCAACGAGTGCCTGGAGCAGACTGGAACTTGTCCACTTCCTGGGACTTGTATCAATACACTGGGAAGTTTCAAATGCATTTGTCCTCGAGGATACAAGTTGGATTCAACAGGAACGTTTTGTACAGATGCAGATGAATGCACTGATGATTCTAAATGTCCATATGGTTATGGCTGCCAGGTACACCATTATCTCATATTTTAACCTTTATTTGACTTTTCATTGGTATGTGGGGTCACCACAAACCAAGCTTTGTTTAGGGCAGTTATAGAGTTCTGATTCCAGATTTTACTTAGGGTGGTGTCTTTTCTGTAATATCATTATTGTACTACCGTGATGGTCCCTGCAGTCATTTATGCATAATTATATATACAAGGTCTTGTGAGATTTGATGTCTTCACAGTGGTGATTATGAAGATTACTGTCTTCTGGGATGACACCATACAGTCTGGTAGAAACTTGTTGACTCTTTGGAAGAATGTGCTGCCTTTATCTGCAGGGTGGAAGAGTGAGCCAGACATGGAAAGAAGGACAGCTGGGTTAGGAACTGTGAGAGCACCAACAGGATTAAGGAAGAGGGGAAAATGTCTGAGGCCCTTAAAGCTTGTTTGTGCGGGTGGATGGGGAGGGGGCGACAGAGTAGAGAAATGTGAGAAAAATGGCATGAGTGGGCATGGATGGTGTAAGGAGGTCAAGAGAGATGAAGTAAGGAAACAGAGACCTAAAGCAGTGTTTCCCAACCACCAGGCCACGGCCCAGTACCTGGCCCTGGCATCAATTATACCGGGCCCTCGTCTTATAGAAAAACAAATTTACCGAGCTGCGGTCTGACAAAGTTTTGAGAACCACTGCCCTAAAGAACCTGTTTCAGTACAAAATTTGATGGGAGCAAAAACAAAAACACACTTCTTATTCCTTCCACATATCCGTGTTTGGCAAGAGAGTTTGATGGTGTTAAATACAATATTATATTTACTCACTGTGACATATTAAAATATATAGTATCATCATCATGGGGTTATTTGTTTTCCACAGAATCTGGTTGGCACCTTCCGATGTGCTTGTCCAGAAGGTTTCATTCAGCACTTTTATCGCAGCGAGTGTGTAGATGATAATGAATGCAACCAGTCTCCCTGTGGCTCTGGTGCATGTTACAACACTTTTGGTAGCTACCGTTGTGGATGCCCTGATGGCTACCAATTTGACACAGCACTCTCTGTTTGCATACAGGTAGAACTATTTATCTTGTGTGATAGATAATACAAATATAATGAAACTCATCATGGTCTTGGATAGTAGTGTCAAATTTAACTAAGTCTGCCACCCACTTGCCTCACCTTCACAGGGGGATAATGCAACAGCATGGTGAAAAGAAAATTGAAAAATTAACTGGATCGTGAAAATTAGGACTTAAATATGGATATCAGGAACCTTGAGTTTGAACTTCATTATATGTAATACTAAGATGCACTTGAGGTTTTCTTGACATACAATTCATTGTACAAAGTACTTTTTCAGCGTGTAGATATACTGGCAAACTTGAAAGTCAAAACTTGCACATCTGCCAGTGTACTGTATATTTCAACCTTGAGGCTAAAACCACGCATGAGATTACCAGCAATAATCATTACTTATAGAGAAAACAGTACGTAAGAAATACAGGGCAGATTCTTTACAAATATTCAGTTTTAAAATCAGACTATGAAAAAACAAATTAAGGAATGAGTAATTTCAGTTTCTCCCATAAAACTACCAGAAAGTTAAAAGACAAAAAATATTACAATGCTACAAAGTGTGCTGTACTGATCACCACTGTTACTTTATTGTCAATGCTGCCTGATTGTATAATATCCTTTCGTGCAGTCATATTCTGTCCCATGTTTTCTGTATTACTGCTAGGTGACCATAAAGAATTTACATGGCATAAAAAGCACCCTACATCTACTGTTGTTTTATTGCTTAGCAGTCATGTAATGTATCAAGCAATCATTGTGCAGCACCATCACAGTACACAGCTAATATTCAACAAATTTGAAAGTACAGAAAATTTGGTTGTAGGTTCATTTTCTTCACAGAGACCTTTCATTGAAGTGAAAATACAAATATGTAAAACTTAAGAAAGTGTAAAATGAAAAATCATAACTTCAGAGATGTACTGTATTCCATTTATGGAACACTGTTTTGTGGTGCATTGTAATTTCAACAAAAGACATACTTAAAGCTTATCACTTCTTGGCAATATCCATTCATGAATTTGCCGTCTTCAGTTTCCATTTTCTAAACCTCAGTCTGAATGTGCATTTTACATTTATATGCAGGTCTCCCACTAACTTTTTTCTTTGTGGTAAAACATTTTTCACTAATTTTTCCTCCCTCATTTGTTCAACATGGATACACCATCTCAGCAGTCTTGCTTTATAGGTTCCTTGTCACTGATGAAGTGACCTATGAATGCATTTGTTCAAACTGTGTTTTGTGACACTTGTTTTGCAATACTGTGTTTTGCTTTGTGTCTTTGATCAAAATGTGTTTTGTGACACTGCTGTTATGCAATACTGTGTTTTACTTTATGTCCTTATTGTGCTCATTATGAATGTATGTATATATCATTATTTTATGTTTATATTATATTTGTATCTTGACAGGTTCTATATCCCATAGGTTGGTTTGACCTTGTATGGATTAACAGAATGCAAATGAATGAATGAATGAATGAAAACATCAGTTTCTCCTCATAATTTTTCATTACATGTTCTGTTTCATCTTGTTATCTGAAAACATCTTTTTAAGTAAACAAATTTAACCATCCTTATATTATTTCTTACTTACATTAATTTCATAATTATTTAGAATCTATAGTGTTACAAAAATTTTCATTTTAACCTGTGCTTGAAGAGGTTTGGGGTTGCCATTATTCCACAGTTTAACCTCCATTGATGTGACTGTTCTATGTAAATACTTCATTTAGGTTAGTGCTGGTTGTGCAGGAAGCCCATGTGCATTTGGCTGTACTTCACTAGGTGGCAACAGTTTTCAGTGTGGCTGTCCAACGGGATACCAACGTATTGGTCAAGTACGTATACACTTCTCACTTATAATTTCAGAAATTGTTAACATCTTTCAATATGTTTATCCATAAAAATGATTGGTAATAACAAGAAATACTCTGAATGGGTCCTGTTGAATCCAGTTCATTAAAATGTGTAACTTTAGCACATCATTATCAAAATAAGTTTCCCATTCAGGCAGCGTCTAGAGCTGACCTTGATCGACTACTTTAAAACTATGTCTCTCCATAATTTTAAAAGGGTCCTCAAGACATTGTGTTGACCTAGTTCACAAGGCACAGAAACCGAATTCTTTCTTCAGTCAAATCTTACACACACACACACACACACACACACATATATATATATATTGTCACGTGTCATGAGTTTGAATCCTGTCGGTCACGGGTGTAAGTCCAATCCCACTTCTGACACCAGTGTAACGTGTTTTGTTACTGAAGACACCGTTCGGATTGTTAATTGGTTTATTTAACAACCTACAAATCTCGGCTACAATTATTTGTAATACAGTTGCGGGGTTTCACACTTTATAACCCTATTCGCAATATTCAATTCACTCTATTGTCAGCAGTCTACACGTTTCACAGTACGGGAGCTATATAAGTGTCACTGTATCACACACTCCCAATTATTACTCGGTTATCACGAACTATCACTGATTCTCACACATGCATCCATAACTCGTAACTGCTCTCTTGAGAACTGCCTTTGGCCGCTGATACACTTTAACTGTCTCCGGGGACGGCTACACGTTAACTCACTGTGGCGGCTCTGTATTTCCCTTTTATAGTCTCAGCGCTTGCCTGTTATGTAATCTGTACCGCTGTTACCTCACGCCGTATTATGTCACCGCGCGTTGCATGTTACGTCACACGGGGTGATGACTCGCCTATTACCGTAGTAACGAGAGCGCTACATTGCCGCCACGTACCGCTGGGGAGGTAGGGGTCCTCCGTTGCGCAACATGTCACAATAAATATATGTGTGTGCGTGCGTGCGTTCGCGCGCATGTGTGTGTAGAAACCTAAGGCTATCTTGGATTTCCAGATTATGTTTCAAACAGAAAGGTGTGGAAGTAGTTGTGGGATTGGTCGCCAAGTGGCAATGCATTGACCTATGTGTAAACATATTTAAAATTACTGATAGCGTTTATATTGAATTAAATCTTGATTTAATATATATAAGAGCTTATCGATGGAGGGAATATCCGTGGAGAGTGTAGCTAGAGACAGGGATTGTTTGTTTTGGGATTTTGTCTTTTGTTTCTAACTAGACATTGACATGACTGATTTCCCAAGAAAATTTTAGCACACTTATTTGCATGTAGCCATGCCTCCCAAAACAAAGATAAGTGAGGGTACACGTATGAAAGCTGTGAAGCAATGCTGAAAGAATGATTATGTTACATAACTCATTCAAATTCATATATCAGAATCCATTCCAAGCCAGCATGGACATATGTTTGGACTCATGAAAGCTCAAATTCCTTAAAATATTTTCTTTATTTCTCTTTATTTCCGTAAATTCATCCCAAATTTCTGAATTAGTACTGAAACATTGCGCTTCTTGCATCAATTTTCTCTTCTTTTAGGGTCACTGTCTGTCAACAATAAATCCTGTAGCCCATAGCTATACAACAGGAGAAGATATAGGAAATGTCCCAACTTACCCTATTGAATCTGATCACTATCAGATACCGCAAGACAAACTCATTTCTACCGAAGGTTGTTTCTCTTGCAAGGTATGTATGCTGTATATTAACCTTTAAGTGACGGCCCTTTAAATTCCGGTAATGGCAGCGGGACGGATTTGATTTAAATACCCGCAAACATAATAAATAAATTGTCATATTATTATCTCTGTATTACTATATTATTATTATTATTATTATTATTATTATTATTATTATTATAGTCATATTATTTCTGTATTATTATATACTTATTATTTAGTATTAGTATTAATATTAATCTTTGACTTGTCCCATATCATGTATAATGATCCATGGATGAAATAAAATTGAATTGAATTGAAAAAAAAATTAAAAAAGCAGTACAAATGTGTGCCCTGTTGGATGTATCCAGCTGGGATACAGAACACAGTCTGAAAATCGGTACTGCCCGACCAAAAGCAGGACATCTGGGATAACTAGTCATAATGTACAATATCGTCACGATTTAGAGTGTGGATTAATGAACAGATTAATTGACCACTTACACAATTTCGAACTACAAGCAATTACATTGACGCTGCTAATCTCTACAATCACATATCACCACAGCACACACTAAGTCTCTTCCAGCCTGTTATGTCTTTGCCAGTCGTTCCCTGGCAACGGCTTCTAACAGAGCAGATTCTTCAGCTTCACGCACTCACGCCATTGCTGGCTGGCAACTCTCTCGCAACTGAACTCTAAGCTGGCTATGTTCTATACTGTACTGGTTATAACACCTCAGTAGACCATTTCCTTTGTTATAGTTCAACTGTTGCAGCTGCCTAGCAAAGGAAACGTCTTTACCGAAGCATTGCCCAGAAATGGTCGTGGCACAAACCACATAAAAACAAGTTATTCTATTCTTGTGGGCGTTACCTAGAAACGGCCGCTCTTTACACAGTCAGTGCTTAGCAATGGACCTGTATGCCACAGTACTGTTATTGAAAGTGTGCTGTACTGGCTGGACCAAAACAAGAAACTGAAAGCAATACACTCATAGGATTATTAGTATTACCATAAGGTATAGTTGTCCTTGTGCTTAACCAATTAAGCACTACTCATACGCCATGAAGGCATATGGGGAGTGGATGTATAGATCCACATTTTCTTGACCTTGGCACTAGTTGGAGGTGAGTGGTCAGATTCACACCCTGGCCCTTTACCCCTGAGGAATGTAGTACCATATGCTATGCTTATTCTGCAGGTTTCACCTACTGTCATACTACACATTTCAATCAGACATGAAATTAAAATACACATAATTGTCATCAAGTTTTCCTGCCAAATACATGGTAATATACATATATATGAATGCACAGCCCTTTATTAAAAATGAACTGTGGTAAATACATAAATACCCAGTATCTGAATTTCCTTGCCTGTTTATTTATATATATACCAAGTTGGCAAGAAATGTACCACTTATGTTTTAAGCATTTGTTTCACTTACTAGGTTAATGGTAAAAGCCGCCATAGAAGATCTCTGCATGGGTTACCGTTTACACTAAATTGGAACAACACTTATGTAAATAATGCACTAAATGACAATGGAACTCCAGGCACTAAGAAATCAAATACTTCATTTAAGTTACATCATAAGGTATGCATTACAGCAATTATATACTAGCTGCATGCAACTTAAAATATATTTTACACTTATGCTTCCCTACCACTGCCACCACCACCACCACCACCTCCACCTCCTCCTCCTCCTCCTCTTCCTCTTTATAGTATTTTTTTGCATGAGGTACTTAAAGTGAATACAAATGACCAAGCCTCTGTGCGATTTCACATTCTCACAGTTGTGAAAGGTAAGATTCAGGTGCAGGAACCTGTGCACTGAACACTGTCACATATATGACATCAAATCAAAAGAACTTAATCTTAATCTGTCCACTAGTTTCAATGTTACATCTCTGAAAATATTCTGATATGGAGACTACTTAGCTTTTGTTGAATAAGGAACTCTACTTCCTGACTCTGTATAGTGAGAGAAGAAAGAAAGAACAGAAAAGCTTTGCAGTCATAAATTATACACATAACACCTGAACTGAATTTCACCACTGATTGTGTTCATAGTCTCTCCAGATGCCAAGCATACTATTCTCTAGCTAATTCAGCTGACTACCCGTTCAGCAGTGATGAAGAAAAGTGCCTTCTGATGGAAAGGTAGATCTGTGTCTGCAGTAATGGACTTTTAACATTGAACAAATGTCATTATCATTTAGCTATGTGAAATTGCAAAGAATACACTTGAAACACATGTGACTTCCTGTTTTGTTCTTGTTACGCTCTTTCAAAATGTTTCCAAAGGGAAACATTGGTTCATGCTATAGTGACCTTGTATACAATGCCCCATTAATAATTTGTGGAGATTAATTCTTTTGGTATATTAGAAACCTTCAATTATAGTATTCATATGTATTAAGGCATATCATATAAGCCTTAGAGATTACTGTATATCCTTTCTAATTTTTTGCATCATTTGTGATAGAAACGCAGTGTACACAGGAAGAAGAAAGTGAGACACCATCATGACGAACAAATGTTATACCTGAAACTGAGTTTGGCACAAACCAAACATCGAATGAGAATAGTGAAACTTCAGCCAGCTGTAAAGGTAGGTTTCAACTCAGCTTTTATCTTAGCAACACCCAATCCACTAGGATGCCATTTTTGTAGCTTTTATGTCATCAAATTTTTCTGTATTTAATAATTACAGCACATAACTGTGAATGTAAGTTTAAGGCTTGCTTTGCCTTGATATGTAAATTTGAGGTTGATACAGTAGTAACAATTGTTGTCTGGCATATGACATTATCTAACCTAATAGGTGGTTCAAAAGTAGCTGTTGCCTCAGATATTTAACAAATTTGTGCCAGAAAATCTAATGTTTAATATAAATAAACATTTCCAACTGCCTGGAACCATAACATTAAATTTTGATTCAGTTCTATTTTACATTTTTCTGTACTGATGCAATCAACCACTAGGGTGACCATAACTATGTTCTCTATACCATGGACATGCTTCTGCTGCTTATTCCCCCTGCACTACCACTAACAGTGCTGAACTACCTGAAATTTAATTCTATTTAAGGAACCTAGTCCTTACAAAATTACTGGGCTACACAGATTGAATCATAACATGAGAAACAGGCCACTCACTTACAGTCATGTGTTTTCTTGTATATAATTTACTGCAAATGATACAAGCTGAGTACATGTACCATGTTTTTACTAAGTTTTCAAGCTAGCTGACTGATATATTTTCCAGGAATATAAGCTCTACATTCTGGCATGGTTTATGCTTACATGTACACCTGTAAAATTTCACTTAGAACATTTCATTTTTTTTTAATATAGAACAGGATGAATATATAATGTAGAATATTCTTTCAAAGAATGTAGTACTAGAATATTCATAGTATATTAACATTTATATTGTAGAATATTTTCTAGCTTCATTTTAATTTGTCAGGTGATGCATATAGTAATTTTAAAAAGTTCCAGAACAGAAGCAAATATAGTGACACTGTAGCAAGCATGATGGAGCCTTCTTGTGCATGTCTTAATACAAATGCTCCAGATATACAGCAGAATCAGTTGACATAGGCTAATGGATCCAAGAAAAAATGCAATGTACAGGAGTTTCTGAAGTGAGGAATTGCCTCATGGGTTATTGGTGACATAAAACTTCTCCAGAAACTTGGAAAATTTGTGGTAGAAATGCTGAAGATGCTTGAGGCAGTGTATGGGGAAAAGATGATATCCCAGCCCTGGGCATCTGAGTGGAATCACATGTTCATGGATGGTCATGGATTACTGGAACATACGAAGGGGGACCCAAAAATAACCGGAACCGACCTGTTGCGCGCGCATGCTTTGTAGTTACGAGTTGTGCTGCTAGGTGGTGTTAGCTGGGGGTCTCCCGCGACTGTTAGTGAGCTGGCGTCAGTCTGAGTTAAGTGGTTTGTCTGTGGTGCTCTGTTGTGTGCGTTCCTGTTTCAACCCTTTGGCGATTAGTGAGATGGCCGACCAGAAGGAACAAAGAGTGTGCGTGAAATTTTGCTTTCTGTTAGGGAAAACTGCACTTCACTCTTCAAGTCGCGGCAAACATTCACGCGGTTTTCTCTTTGGTCATCTCCAAGCAAGCGAGGAACAAATTTTGCAGACACCCGTCTCATGTGCAAACCTTCAGTTAAAATTCGCTGGACCGTGCTCCATGAGATGTTCGTTTCCTCAGAAAGTTGGTCAATGGTCTTTCGACGATCTTCATCAAACAAAATTTCACACACACTCTTTGTTCCTTCTGGTCGGCCATCTCACTAATCGCCAAAGGATTGAAACAGGAACGCACACAGCAGAGCACCACAGACAAACCACTTAACTCAGACTGACGCCAGCTCACTAACAGTCGTGGGAGACCCCCAGCTAACACCACCTAGCAGCACAACTCGTAACAACAAAGCATTCACGCGCAACAGGTCAGTTCCGGTTATTTTTAGGTCCCCCCTCGTATACTGTGCAGTATCATGGACCAAGGACACTGTTGGTCAGATAAAGGAGGATATCCACTCTGATTATAATGAGATGATAAAACAATTGCAGAAAAGGTCAGAACCATCCTCAGTAAGGATCTAAAGATACAACACCTCTGGCAGCATATATGATGCAAGAATGATCTAACAGCTGCATCAAGTTTAGTAGTAAGCTCGACACAACAGATATGAGAGCACAGAGTAAGAGAAACTCATTAAATTAAACTCAGAAGCATCATCTAGTGTGTATAATTACTCAGTAATAAGTAATCGTAAAGCCTCACAGGTTTAACTGTCTAGGGACATCTTCAAAGGCATCCAGTTGTACAAGGAAATTTCACATTAGTTTTATATAAACTATTCAGTATTTTTGTGTCTTCAACTTCCAGGAATGTGCTATGTGCCATGTCTAATGTTGAGGGTTTTCAGGCATTTTGGCAAATTGCAGTTGCTGTCTTCAAGAGAATGATACCTAGAGGGATTTAGTAGCTCTTACATTATGCAGTGTGTTGGAGGTGAAGCCATTATTGGATGAACAGATGAGTGGGGTAGTAACTAATAGGGAGAGTCCATGTGGTTATTGAAAGAAGGTAATGACAAATTCGTTTACAGATCCATGCTTAAAACACAGTTGATCTTCAAAATAGCATACTATAAACAGCCACTGAACTGTAGAAATAAAATCCTTTAAATCTTTTTGGCATTTATTTGAACATATCTTGCAGTGTGTATATAGGGGTTCTGCATATGTGTATGTTCATGTGGACAAGCTCAACCAGATCTGCATATGTTGGTGCTACTGAGTTCAACAAATTCTTTTTGTTTTGATGTTGAGCTCCACAAGTTCTGCATATATTGATATTACTGGGCTCAAAATCTGTACTTCCATATAGAGGCAAGCTGAGGACACGTCACAAGACATGGTCAACCAGAAGCCATAAAATATTTGAATGATCCTGTATTCACATTGCACAGTTTTTCATATCAAACCATACAGGATATCAATGAATCTACTTCTAAATTTTGTTAGCTTTGTATTGTATGCTAATTTTAATGTCAATAATATTTTAAGCATAAATCTAGAGACATATTTTAAACCATGTAAAACTAGTGTAAAGATACCCATCACAATTGGATGCCCCTGAATATGGCTATATGTGACTGAAACATATTATGCTTTTTGATCACTTTTTTATTAAAAATTTTGTGCATTAGTTGATATTTTGAGTTTAATTTAACCTAAACAATGTATCAGTCATAAAGACCTCTGTTGCATGACAATCCTCAATTTGGAAGTTGTCATTGTCACCAGCAGCCACAAAGGTCCAGAAATACTGCTGAAAATGAAAGGTGATGTTCAAAGTCTTCTTCATATGACAGGGCACTATGCCTCACAAATTCATTCCTGAGATGCTGTAGTCAAGAAGAAAAGCATGCTCACCAATGAATGGAAAGCAATTTTCCTTAAGCATCCTGAAATGTAGGTGGTCAAAACTGGGTGCTTCTGTATGGAAGTACCCCAGCACATCAGTCGCTGCTTGTTCAGTAGCAACTTACCAAGTATGATACTGCATTTGGCCTGTTCGCTCTATTATTCCAGTCTTGCAGTGCGTGATTTTCACCTCTTGTCATTTGAAGGTAGCAGTGGAGATTCAGATGACTTCCATAAATGTTTTGAACTGCAGAAATGATAGTAGGTGAGCCCATCGGCTCAAGAACAGTGAAGGTAACTGCATCTAAGAACCTAGAATGTGTTGTCAGATTTGATGTATGACTCCAGAACTGGAACTTTTTGAACCTACTATGTGTATATATAATATAGTCTAAACCGACTGATGTAATATACATCTAAGAATGGAAATGCTGTGCTTTCTTCTCTAACTAGAATGACTTTGAATATGTGATATCAAGAGGAAATGAGAATGGCCAGTTTGAAATGGTCAAGAAACATGGAGTGTGGGCACTGCACTTCAAACGAAGACTCAAACATCCTAAGACATATGATCTCATAATTGACAGCCACTCTATCAACTTTGTCGATAATGATACTTGGGAGAAACCTCTTTCCCTTCGACTGAGACTTGTTGTCACGCAGTAGTTATCTCAGGCTCACTGCACAGCACGCATCTTTGGTAAGGATAACCGAGTCTATTTTCATCTTGTCTAGTCAGCATTGTATTGTTCCGTAATACAAATAACAAGTATAATATGATTATCAAAAGAATACAAAAATAATAAAACCTGACTTTCGGATTTATTCAGTTAATTCAAAACTGTTGAGTGAGTCCAAATTACCATACATGAGAAGTGTTAATATTTCCTTTTCTTTCCATTTAAATTAGAAATAAAAACTGTCTGAACCATATTTCAACTGACAATATTTAAAGTACCTGATTAAGTTTGTACTCCCAGTGCTTGTCACTGTTACAACTTATTCTTTTCATGATACTAGGGGAAAGACCTTAAGAAGTTTATTATTACTTATGAAGTTCACTGCTAACCACATTAAATAATCTCCAGGAATACACAGAATAAATACATTTTTAATTGTTTAAAAATAACTTGGACTCTTTTTCACCAGCGCTGAACTTTCAGTTTGGTTCTGATGCTACAAATATTGAACTTATATGACCCACTTCATTGTGTTATAATCCAGAACTTAAGATATAAATATGCCTTTGGAAGAAAACAAATTTAAAGTAAAGTGGTACTATATGTTGGGCAAATCTCCCTTCAGACTTCTGAAAGTACTGTATTTTATTCATATGTAAAAAAAGTAGAAGTTCTGGGTTTTATGACTATTTGCATATTTATTTGTTGGTTAATCTAACAAGTTTTAAATTTAATTTCCAGCTGTCATCCAATATCATCCAAGGTGACATTTGTGCAGTATAACGGTAATAAAACTAAGGAAAGATATATACCATGTAATGTGTTCCAGAAACAGTCCAATGTCCTTGCTTTTATTGAAAGCATATACTTCACTGCCAATATTATTAACTAAATGTTTTCTTCAGTCTTTTATGTATTTTAAATAACACTGAAATTACTGAAAGGAGTATATGCCAAGTGATAAAGTATTATATATTTGTTTTAATTTCTTTAAAGATATAAATAGTGACTATTTATAAGACTGTAGGTAATTTCTTTACACAATGTCTGTATAAAATATATAAAGTGATAATACTTGGTGTGGCAAACTCTTTTGTACAGATCTATCAGTTTGCTTCATATATTGCCAAACATAGTTTAGCTTAACTCCTTTAATAGGTTTATATTATACAGAAATGAAGACTTATGTCTTATTTCTACCATTGTGTTCATTTCTAATGCAATTTTTCAATATACATTTTATATTAGGTGCCTTTGACTGTCAAATGTGCAGTAATGTGCGTTCTCTGTTTTGGTAATTGGATGAAGGAGGTACTTAACTGTAAAAAGATTATCATACAAAAAGACACTGAAGTTTAGTAAATTTAGCTGACAGAAAATCTTAACTGTGTTGCCTTATTATGCATGTCCAAATATTTTCCTCAAATCTGACTTTTCTTTAACTTATCATACATAAATACCTTCAGCATCAGAGTATGCTTACTGTGTGTCCTCCACTTGTGGACAGGTTTCCTTATGTTTAGAGGAAGTCTTACAAACCTTTCTCAAATCTGCAGCAGTCCAGGAATATAACATGGATATTGCATGTAATTTTAAAAACCTACCAGCTTCAAAATATTATACATATATATCTCAAAAGAAAACTCCAAACATAAAATGACCCCAAACCAGGGAATGTATCTGCACAGAAATAGTAACTTTATGTATTAATTTCTTGATCTTACTAAAAATGTGTTAAGGTAAAGTTGACCCTACGGTTAAAATTATGCACTGGGACATGAAATAAGGGGGAGTGGAGGTATAACTCCATCATTCTTGACCTCGACACTAGGTGGAAATGAGTGGTCAGCTTCACGTTCCAGCTGCTTTAACCCCGGAGAAAGAACACCTGGTACCCACTGGTCAGGAGTCCAGGTTGGCCCCAGAGGCAATCGGGATGCTGTGGAGTAGAGAAAAGTCCTGGCAGGAAATGAACACTGGCCATCCAATCCATTCAGCTTCACAATTCCTGTTTTCTATCTCACATTCACTGCTCACATTTCCACATTCACTGTCAACATTCCCAAATTCCTCATACTCCCACCAAACATTGTCCTCCCTTGCAACCATTTTATTAGATATACATTTTCTACATTTTTAACTGTCACTTCTGGGAAGTCTTAACCCATACCAAAAACTCTAAAATTAAAAATACTGTCACGTGTTAGTGGCTTGACACGGGGGTTTTGGATTGATAATTGGATTTATTGAAGACTTAAACTCGTAACTACAATCATAGCACTTCTCTCATTGGCCCTCGTTATGTAGTCTCAGTATGGACCTCCCAGAAAACACTGCTTCCAACAATTCCTCTACTGCCATGTTTGCCATGCCACAGCCTAGCAATGGCCATCTCTTTTGTTCCATTATTCAGGTTTTCAGTTATCATGTCACAATATTGTTATTAAATGTAAAAAAGGGAACCATTTTAACTAGATAAATCAATGACAACAGATACATATTCATGAACCACCTGATGATGATCCCTGCAGACTGAAATAAATTGAATATTAACACTTTAATATCAGTCTCATATCAGTTTTTGTGTTGATGGCTCCCAAAATGCCTTGAATACAAGATACACAACAGGATACAAAGAATAAAGACACTTCTGGGAAGATTTGATGCAACAATATCTTGAACCACTGGCATAGCTGTTCTATACTGGGCTCCTTTATTCTCCACACTGTTGTCAGAACATGGTCCCCTGCCAGCAGCCATTCAGAATACAGTTGCTTCAAATGATCCTTAGAAGATTTATTCACTGCAATAAGATCAGTATTCATTACATGAATTACAGATGTAACTTTCATTATTAGTAATTAAAGTAAAAAAGTAAAGCTATCCCTGTAACGGGCCATGAAGGCCCATAGGGTTCTGAGACGTTGAGGGTCCCACATTATCTAGACAATCGGATCAAAGATGGTGGTAAGGCCATCAGCCTTACGCACTGGCCGCACTTTACTCCCCAGGAAAATTATTTAATTAACTGATTCCTGGTACTCATTTCTGTTAGAGGCTGAGTCAACCCCAAGGCCATAGTGCTGCTGGAAGGATTAGGTCAATTACAAAAATCCAATGACCTCATCGGGACTTGAACCATGGACTTTAAATACAACAGTTCCTCCATTCTCAACAAAACACTGGTTCCCTGTTAACACAACTTGTAACAAATCCTACAGCAATTTATTACTTTTCCATTCTTTAGTTTGACACCTGATTGTTAGTCCTATAAACACTTGTGACTTATGCATAAGGGAACTTGTGTTAGCACAGAATTTCATGATGTCTTGTATCAAGGAATTACATATTTTTTCCTCTTTGTAATCTGCTAATATTTTGGGCAACTTCATGGCAGGTGATAGCTGTGGACTTTGAAACATGTCTTCCATCTCTCAGCTTTAGATCTTATCTCACTTTCTTCTTTGTTATCATTCACCCTATCGCTATCTGTTTTTGCATATTCACAATTTCACTATCATATGGAGCATCGGTATCATATCTGTGGCCATGGCAGAAACTGCAATACATGACCTGCCCCACAATTTTGACTGTCATGTCACTTCAAACACAGTTTCCACCCTCTATATTCAGTGCTCTTTCAGGGAACTCCAGGTGTTTTGTTGTTTTTGATTTATTGATTAATTTTCAGGAACACAGCCCTGCTATATAATGATTGTCATCTGTACTCGCAGCATGATATATTACGAAGTTTGGAATCAACTTGCTAGAACCTTAAAATGTATAATCACACACATGCACAAATTTAATATTCAATTCATGGCGAAAGAACATAAATAATACATTAAAAATGAAACACAAAAGAAAATTAGGGAAGTAATTAGATAATCAAAATTTTCATTACATGAAATTTATGTTTTCTTCTGATAAAGAATATTTTCAAACTGATACTGAAAAAAAAAGAAGATTGAAACACATTCATGTTTTCATGTTCAAGGCCGCTGTCTTCTGGCTGATATTTCTCTGTTAGACCTGCAGCATCTTTCAGTATTTTTATTGAAGTATCTCCTTGTTTTCTTCAGTGAGGACAATAATGTTGCCAACCCTGCCATCTGAATCCCAGGCTTGAATATGTCTTCAGATATTTCTCAGACACTGTTTAGTTTTTTCAAGATTTTCCTTAATTATTGTATGATGACTTTTGTCTCTGAAATTTTTGGTTTTCATCTTATGAGTTAATTTTTCACTTAGTGTGTAAACAGTTGTATGACATAGCATCATCCAAGTTTGTATAAATGAGCATCCTTTTGACGAATGTTTGAAGAATGTGATGAACAGTTAAACTTTTTATGTCTGACACTTGAGAGAGCCCTGACTGTATGCATAAAAGAATAACCTCCTATTAAGAGCAAATTTATTATTACATTGAATATTTAACCGAAGAGAGAATCATCCATGTCATATAGCTTTTGTTCGGTCCAGCACATTTATCAGAGAAACACCTGAGTCCTTTGTTTTTATTGAATTATAGGGCATACAACAGGAAGAAAGTGACACAAACAAGAATCCTTTTCATTACATCCTCTTGCAAATTAGTTTTACAGCCAGTGATAATACGAGGGTCGTACTGAAAGTCATGAGTAACAATTTTTTGTTAAGTAACATCCTTTATTATTGACAAACCAAATACACCACTTCAATCTACAGACCTTTCTTTATTTTTCCACATAATTGCCACTTCTTTGTACACATTTCTCCTAGCGTTCTGGGAGTTTGAAAATTCCCCTTCTGTAAAATTCCATTCCAGCCATCCGAAGACACTGACACACTGCTTTCTGAATTGACTCCCTTGTCTCAAAACGTTGTCCATGCAGCTGATCCTTCACAAATCCGAATATATGGTAGTCGGAGGGTGCCAGATCAGGGCTATAGGAGGGGTGTGGAAGAACTTCCCACCCCATCTTTGCAATTGCTTCCAATGTGAGGTGAGCGGCGTGGGGGCGAGCGTTGTCATGCAGGATGATGATGTTTCGTCCTGGACGTTTATTGCGAAATGCACATCGGAGATTGTGCCGCATCTGGGCATAACAAGCAGCATTGATGGTTTGCCCAGGTTCCAGGAATTCGGCCAGAATAAACCCCCCTGGTTCCCAGAAGACTGTTCCCATCACCTTCGCAGCTGATGACACTGTCTTTGCCTTCTTTTTTGATGGAGAATGCAAATGGTATCATTCCATACTCTGCCATTTTGTTTCAGGCTCGAAATGGTGAAACCAGCTTTTGTCACCTGTCACAATACAGAGCAAAAAATCATCGCCTTCGTGTCGATATCTCTGCAGCAGTTCTGAGGTGATGGCTTTTCGCAGACCTTTGTGGTCTTCAGTCAATAACCACGGGACCCAACGAGCACAAACTTTCCTATAGCCCAAGCTTTCAATCATCTCCTGTACTGCACTGTGCCCTATAGCGGCCTCCGTAGTCTAGAGGTAACGTTCCCACCTCATGACTCGTGGTATGCGGGTTCAAATACCCAGCGGAGGTCGTCGAATTTTTAAGGGCGGAAAAATTCAGGGAACAAGTCCTCCGGGAGGGACTTTAAGCTGTGTGCCATGTGTCGTAACTTTATGGCACGTAAAAGAACCTCATATCCCCAAAGGGGATCACTGAGCCAAATTCCAGGACGTTTCCCGCCCAACAATAGTCTCTAAGGCCTCTGATAGATGGGGGAAGCATTATAGATACCGCTAAGCAAGTGGCCGTACTCGCTTGCTTGGCGGGACCGATGGTACGCACCATTTATCGGTAGGGTATAGAGACTGGTAGAATATCATAGAGGGAAGCACAATAGATCAAACTGGTCGTGGTGCATGGGGAAACCCACCCTCTCTAAATAACTAATAACTAACTAACTGCCCTATTCCAAGTTTTCGGGCTATTGTGTCCACAGTCACACACCTGTCATCTTGAATGATCTCATCCACTCTTTCCTTGTTGCGTTCAGTTGAGGCTGTTCAAGGACGACCGATCCAAGGCTCATCTTCAATGCTGGTGTTCCCATCTTTAAAATGTTTCACCCATTTTCGAACACTGCTCGCACCCATGCACACACTTCCATAAGCACGCTGAAGTCTCTGGTGAATTTCTGCAGCAGGGATTTCCTCTTTCACAAGAAATTCGATGACAGCATGCTGGTGAAATGACATATCGTTGTCGGCCATTTTGTTAGGAGTGATACTGGTCACATGATGCAAGCTACTGACGTCACAAGACACTCAAGGTTAACACAACAGGTGGTTCCACCTACCACCGTACTCTCGTCTGCTGTTCCCAGGTTGCATGCAAAAAAAGTTGCTCATAACTTTCAGTACAACCTACGTAAAAGTAGATATTTTTCATTAATTTTGTACATTAGTATGCTGTGTTTAAAATGCAGATACTAACTTAACTCTAGCAAGGCCAATTCCATGCAACTAGTTACAAATGTTGTATCACGTCGTGTTGCCTTGTATTCTATTTATTATTTTGCTTCTACCAGTTAGTACTGTACATGCACCTTCAACTTACCTGCTCTTTTATCAGCATTGGCCAGTGTTCACTTGTGGGTGTATTTTGCATTGTCAGTCATTCTCAAGTAATAGGGTCTTCCAAAAATTAAATACTAAAATTAATGATTATGATGATGATAATAACAGTATTGACAGTAGTAGTAGTAGTANGAAACTGGATCTGTTTCCGTCCTCAGGTGAAGGAAAACCCTATTCTGTTGGGTCCGTTAGAAAGGTCCGGTGATTGAGTCTAGCTCTTTCTAACGGACCCAACAGGATAGGGTTTTCCTTCACCTGAGGACGGAAACAGATCCAGTTTCCGAAACGTCGTGTTTATATTAGTTATCTTAAAAACCAGGATGATGGATAATGTCCAAAAACCCAATATATCAATATTTAGAACTGATTAGCATTTATGTTGGTTAGTTCTGACCAATACCACACAAATTCAAAATGGTAACCCATGAATTAATCTGAATTTTATTGCTGGGTTATAAATTTACATTACCTACATAAGATATTAACAACAAGAATTGTACGATAGGATTACAGTGCAACAGGAAAGTAACTTCCACAAATAACTGCTTGTTTTCCCACCAGTATTCTCTGTTTCTGAATAATTCAACCCACTAACATCAACTTCAAATTCACCATTCTGAATAAAAGATTTGGATTTTGGAGATAAGGGTCAGTCAGTCTTGGGATTATATCCACATACTCTAAGAAATAAGTGCAAATGTGTGTCAGTATTTGACTAAAACTCTTCACCAGTACTGTACAATGAAGAAGTTCGGAACTCGGAAGCTGCAGAACAAGACTGTAAGGACAAGACACCATTGACAATGTAGGCCCAACATTTTATTTACAGCGAACACTTCTCAGTACATTTCATTTTCAGGTATAGTACACTGATGTGGGCCTATTACTTTACACAGAAGTTGTTTATATTGTATACATATTTTATATTTATGGAGATATTTGAAACTATCACTACAACTATTATGTTGCAATCCACATTGTGTATTTCAAAGGCAAAAGCCTTGCAGTTTTATAGATACAACAAGACAGCTAGGTGCAGTTTCTCTCAGTAAATATAATGCATATTTTAATAATAATACTGTACTCAAAATATTATTTCAAATTATCATTGCAAATGGAGACAACTGTAATGCAAGGAGGACACATGCACCTCATAACACTTTCTGCATCTTTTGAAACTTTTAACTGAAAGGTAAGGCCTGTTAGCAAATGTGGTTCAGGATACTGCAAAATGATACTAAAAATAGGCGTGAAATGTATCGCTGTGTAAAAGAGATTAATATTATTGCTCTAAAGGCTGAGAAATTAACAAAAAAGCCATGTGATTCTTCCACACTTGACAGAACTCAACAATTTGGTCTCTAAGCATGGTTCCCCTGGCGGAGGCGGTTGGGGCTATTCACCTTTCACCCTGGATTTGTGAAATAATAATCGGAATTGAAGAAAGTAAGGAGGAATGCTTTGATTTGATTGCAGTAAGGCTCACATTTCAACAACACTCAATAATGCAAGTACCTGGGAACATGAAACTTTCAGTATGCAGGTAGACTGTACAGAGGACAAAGTGTCCAATAACAAAAAATTTGTTTTATTTATTTCATTAATTATTAACCTTGCATATTATGTTGGTCCCCTATATCCCAGGGAGGACTGCTTTTCTTACAGTGCTTCTTCCTAATTAGGTTTCATTTGATTACTGTGATGTGAAGCTCAGCTTAAGGGGGTCCACATCATAATTCACACATTTATCCCTTGATAGACGTGTGAACAAATTTTTGGATTCAGAAGGCATACTCTTTTCTCTCAGTTCTGTGAAATAGCTTGTATTATTCACTGATTACTGCCACTGCACTCTCAATTCTATGAGAGATTTTGTATCACCCCCTTATTACTGTTACTGCCTTTCAATTCTGACAGATCTTGTATAACTCACTGAATACTGCCACTGCAGTCTTGTTCCCTCACCATAGCACAGTACTTTCAAAAGTTCCATGTGTACGAATTAATTTTAGTACTTGTGTTGCATTCATAAACAACCTGAAGATGACAAATGTTGCTGAAACGTGATGCTAATAAATTGAAAAGCATTACATCAAAACACACTAAAATAGTTACACAGAGAGTACATTACTATGTGCACCTCAGTGTATTTTTTATATTAAAATGTAAAGTTGTCCCTGGACTTAACTAATTAATCACTATGCCATGAAGGCATATGGGGGAGTGGGTGTATAGATCCACATTTTCTTGACCTCAGCACTAGTTGGAGGCGAGTGGTCAGCTTCACGCCCCAGCTGCTTTACTCCTGGGGAAAGAGCCATCAGTACCCATTGGGTAGGAGGCTGGGTGGGCCCCAGAGCCAGTCTGGACAACATGAAGAAGAGAAAATCCTTGGCCCTACCGGGACTCCAACTCTGACCCCTCAGTTATCCTGCCAGTTGCTATACAAACTATGCTAGCCAGCCCAGCTCCCATGTTTAGATTGTGATGAAGATGCTCAAAGTATTAATCCATGAATCAGAGAACCCCATTGCCAGACAATGGCTCCATAAACACATTCGAACACGCAACAATGGACGCTGTGTTCTCAGTGGACCAATGTTAACAGCTGATTGCTAGGCGCCCACCAATGGACTGGCTAGATAATGATCATGTGAGAAACCCAACAGAGACATTTGAATAATACAGGTTGTGTTTTCTGTGCATGGTCCATGCTGGAGGTTTTACACGACACATCAAATGTTGTTTGCAGTGAGTGGTAGCTGAGAAGACATGAGTCAATGGCACTAAGCCGTCATGGAAAGGAGCTGTAAGGATTCAGCTGTGAAATGTTAACAGACGCTGAGGATTTTATGTATTATAATTATAATATTCTTTAGAGTGTTATAATTAATTGTAGTTACGACTGGTGAGCATCCAATAAATCAATTCACATCCAAACCCCATCCACGATTCATTAAAACACGTGACAGTATATTAGCTTTGTTTAAGTTATAAATATAGTAGTGTATGACCAGCTGAAATCACTGTTGCTCTGAAAATATTAATAAACGGGTCATATTTGTAATAAGCGATATGATTCAAGAGGGAGCCTTTCCTGATCAGAAACAAAAGACTGCTCAATTATGTAATGACTTTCTTATTGCTAGTGGGGTGGGACTAAGTCCCTTGTACTGCGGCCTCTACTGGCCTATTGTACCAGCCCCAGATGATAGGTGAGGGTGACTGTGGAGCAATTGGTGGAATGAAGGTTGGCAGGGGAAACTAAAGTACTCAGAGAAAACCTGCCCTAGCGCTACTTTGTCCACAACAAATGCCACTTGACCAGACCCAGGATCGAACCCAGGCCGCCGCAGTGGGAAGCTAGCAACTAACCGCTTGAGCTATAGCACGGCCCTCCTATGGCATCATGACTTACATAACTTGCATTCATGCAACATGTTTAATGCTTGATATTTCATTGGTATGGTAATGGAAAATTGCATAATTTCAGAGCTTTCACTCACCATTACAGAAGTTTCATACATGAAGAAAGAGGGATTAAGGAAACAGATGTACTCCAGTATTATTCTGTTGATATTCCTGACCTGCGTCCTGCACTATCACTGCTGGTGTTCACTTTGTGTGTCAATGTATTCTTGAAAGTTTGGTAAGTGAAATATGTAGGATGAAAATAGTGTTTAGTTTTTGTTTTTATCGTGGAAAGATAAGCTGTCCATCCCCAGTATTGTATCTGTGAGACAGGTGGATGAGAATTATAGTTTACATAGGAAAGTGAAGCATAAAAACAAATACAAATTTCCTCTAGCTTCAATTCCAATTCTGAAATAAGTCAGATGAGTGTACTTTTCTGCATACAATTCTTGTAAGTCATTCCGCACATAACATCAAACAATAATGTGTTATCATATATTAATACCACTTCCTGGACTGCAACTCATACCATACACAGCACTGCATGCAGCTGCTCCTTGCTATTGAAGCACATATCAAATCAAATGTGCACTTAAATCTCTCATTGTAAATTGAATACTGTAAGTTCCTAAGTACAGACTGCCAAAATTTATTATAAGATTAAACAGATCTCTTTTCCACCAGAATTCTTTTACTAAAGATACAGAAACAATTTATATTTTGCGAGGAAGAATATATTAGCAAACATGCAAAGATGTGATTCACACCTAAGGAATGACTGTTAATTAAATTATACAAATAATAATTGTAATAATTAAAATAATACAAGCACCTGAGAAAACTGGCCATAATGTTATCTGGTTTGCTGTGGCCTTGAGCTTTCTGCAGTTGATAGCAATTTCAGTGCATAATGAGTAACCTGAAGGTGGAAAGAAAGGCATTCTTACTCACTGTCACTGAAACAAACCAAAAGTGTGTTCCCTTACAATAAATAAGGGACATAATCATGTTCCTATTGGAACACATGTAACCTCAGTCTCTCTAGTGCTTCAACTTCATTTCACTCAGTCATCCAGCCATACAAAATAGTCATGAAACACTAAAGGATAAAATTACACATTCAGGCAGACAAAGATACATCTGAATTTACAACCACACATGCACACGTCTCATACACTAAAGTTAAAACTTTCAAGTCTTGGTAATATAATAGTTGTTAACAGAATTATGACTTCATGAGCAAATGAACAAATGGATAAATTGCAGTATTAATTTAGTAACAGATCCATCTACATAATTAATATTGACTTAATTGAAAAACACACCTGAGAAAGTTGTATTTAAAATTATGACATGTCAGATTTTAGGACATTAATTGTAAAAGAAACAATAGGTGTAAATGAAGACACCTCAACGTTCCTCCAGTGCAGGACTTCCGTTTTGGCTGACATTGTTTACTGTGGGGATATCCAAAGTGGCCAGAAAATCAAAACTGAGGTGATAAAGAAAATTTTGTACAGGCCTAACATTTTCCAGGACTTCCGGATCTTGCACTGACAAATGGGTCAAATGTGGCTCCTGATATAAAAGTCATATGCCTCCAAGGAATTCTGTGTGGGAAGAATCTGCAAAAGAAACAACCCATATGTGCTGACTCTGGTCTCTGATATTGTTTTGTTCCACAGTTATAACTGCAAACTGAGCATCATTAACATATCTCTTTTACCTTCTCTAGGGGTCAAAATCCTGACGTTTCCTACTTTTGTAGAAATCTATACAGAATGACTTTGGAAACTACTTATGTTACTGCTTGAGGCCCAAAAATTGGAATTTAATGGCTCATGCTTAGCACTATGGAAAACATCCTGCACAGCAATACACCGTAACAACTTTTTCCCGTGCCTTCTTCAACTGATAAGCGTAATACATTTTGATGGGAGATGAAGAGGCGGCGACAGGACCGAATGTCAATATAACAACACATCTATAATTACATTAATAATCACTACGATTAATATTTATAAGTCTTTAGGTCTGTAAATCGTCTTCACTATAAAGTTTCGTGCTTTTAGTTTTCTTTCCCTTGTTGGCAGCTGAATGCTTCTTCTTGGGTTTGGGCATCACTTCACACCCACACCCACTGCGTACACGGATGTAGTCAAGCATCCACTCTGAGCCACCAAACGAGTTGGGAGTAGAGGTGGTTAGAGGAAGGGCTGGCAAGTGAGAGGGTCTGTGGCGGTGGTAGTGGTGCCTCTGCGGTTCTCCGGAACCAAACTCTGCAGACGATGTCGAGGCTCCCGGGTTCCTTACAATCGCGTAGGAATAAGAGAATTTCTGAACGCACCGAGACTGGTTATGCAGTCGCCTGTTTAAGAACCGACACGGTTTCCCTACCACACTCTCTTTGCACGAGTATTCGTAGAATCTCTGTCGAATGTCGCCATTCCTGAACAGCACTACATACATGTCGTCCTTGTTCCGACCGCCCTCGGGCTCCACCATTTCCTCCACCGAAGGGCAGCAGTCCACGGGATGCCCTTCATCACCGCCTTCCAGACGCAGCAGCAACTGCATCTCTCGGTTCGTCAGCTGGCGACTCTCCCTGTCCTCGTTAAAGAACGAATTCTCTCCTCCGTCCCGGGCCCTGAAAGTTGTCAGGCAATCGAAAGGTATCAGCAACAGAGGACACGTTGGGTCTATATACACAGCACAGCATACTGATACAAATGTGTTATGAGACGAGCAAGATGGCTCAGCACGTAACGCTTCTGATATAATCGGGAGGCGTCCCGTTCGAATCTCGACCGGGCATAGACTATCCTGACTGAGGTTTCTCGTGAATTTCCTCAGCCCCCTCCACCAATACCGGGACAGTAACTTGAAACAGGGAACGTCCACTTCCTTCTACATCCTTCCTAATTGATCAATCACTGTACCATTCGACGTTATACAGTCTGAAGTACTGAGAGCAGCTACATAAACCATATATAAAATAAGCATTTGTAAATAAGTATTTAAGAGAGATACCATTTTAAAACCAACGCTGTAGGACACTTAGGATAAAACTTAAGCACAATAGACCATTGAAGGTCGCAGTGCTAGGGCCAGTTTTGTGGCTCACCCCTCATACTCATAGGATAAAATTTAACATTTCTGATTTTCATTTCATATTTTCCTTGCGTCGCATTCGAGTGCAAAGTGGGCAAACACCTCTCCATTAAATCCTCAGCGTGCGCCTGCTAATCTGAGAAACCAGTTGCCTGCTTGAAATCCGTGACGTTTCTCGGAAATTTCGGTTGCCAGTTCCTTGGTGTGCCCTCGCTCTTAGAACTATGTTCGGGTTTTGTGTTTCACAGCATGAGGGCCACCACCCCTTTCCCAGGCGTATGTCTAGTGCCCTCTACAAATTGCGCAGTAAGTACGTACTGACTACACAACTACGAACCCACGCATGGAAGAGAATTTATGATGTGTACTCAGTATAATTCCATATTCTGACCGTGTTACTGCTAATGATTCAAATGTTGACCAATTCTCAGGTAAAAGCCTGCTCGAGTAATACGCTGTCCACCACACACGGACTACACTGGATTTGACCCGGACTTCAGCTGTGAGAAGCCGGAAAACACCGCCTGAGCTATGGCACGACTTCAGATAGGACAATCAAAACAAATACAAACTCCGTGGCCTGAAGTCCGCAAGCGAACTATACCGACCGAGCGACCACCGCTTGTCAGCGAAGTTAGTGCCAACATTAGCGGATAGAGGGTTCCGTGTGGTCAGCGCAACATATCCCCACGGCCATTAATATCTGGTTTCTAGACCGGAGCTGCTATTTCCTCGATTATCCTCACGAGGCTGAGTGGACTCCAGTCCAGACCCATTACTTATAGAAAAATCTGGTAGCGCCGGGAATCGAACCCGGGACTTCTGGATCTGTACCCAGGAACTCTGACCACTAGAGAACGGAGGCGGTCCTTCAGATAGGACAGCAGGTTTTAAAGAACAGAAGCGTTATCCTTGTACTGTTTACAGGGAACGGAGGCCACTAAGCAGAGTAACACAACACGAAAATTTCAACATAAAAATGTGCCCCCCCCCCAAAGTATCATCAGATCTGCGCGATAAGTTCATTACAAGCCGCAAAGAATTCAGAAGATAGGCCTATATGATTAAATTGCTTTAAGATGACAGACTGGGAACTTCCGTCGCACCTCTTAAAGGTGATGGCAGGAAGACTCCTTCAAATATACTACGATCTTGCTCTTCGTTCACCAATTCCATGTTCTATGCAGACGGACTGCGAGCGCCTACCTTAGTGCGGTTATTTCAAAATCGCATTTCAGTCAAGAACTTTGGGGCAACTGGTTTCTCTTTCCAGTACCGAACGCCACGAATGACATTCTTGATTATATATGTGTATTAGGTGTCTTTTAAGGATATTTTACATGTGCGTGATATATTTATTTTAACCATATTTCCATCAACAGTCAACCATCTTAAATAGTAATGTTGGTGTTAATGATTCACATTCCCCTTGGATAGCGACGTTTATGGCAATGTACTGGCGGCAGTAATGATAATGGAGGTTGTTACGTAAACAGGAACTGTTCAGTAGAGACTAGCGTTGATATGCTAAGTAGTTCTATACTGCACATACCACGCATATTCAATTCCAGCTGGCATTATAGTTTCATATTTAAACTTCTTAATTTTCGTATACACAGTTATTAAAATAAACTTTGTACAAATAACATGGTGAGCTGATAGAAACGGAAGTAGCATAACCGTGAGTTTTAATTTGGTTTCTTCTTTTGAAGCTGTAGAAAAGGAACAAATATTCTAGTACTATGTGCGCACAATCCAACTGGCGGAAGAATATAACAGAATTCGAACCAAAAGTTGTCATGTTCTAATTTCTTTTGATTGATCTTCTCTGTGGATCAGAAAAACTATTCGTACAAGTAGGTTTTCAGACTTCTAATGCTAATTCAAGCCGTAGTGTTCGTGTAGCACAGAAAACAATTTATTACTTCTACTGTCATTTTGCTCCGTGGACTTTAGTCCACAAGCGAACTATACCGACCAAGCGACCTCCGCTTGTCAGCGAAGTAAGTGTCAGCATTTGCGGATAGAGGGTGTCACGTGGCTTGGCGAGTGAGTCGATCAGCATTGTTGGTGACAGCCACTGGACGACTGGAAGCTGTGATATGTTGAAGATTTCGGATGCTGTTTTCGAAAGGAAAAAATATACGACAAAGCAGGGCGTGTGTCTGTGTGTAGTCCGTTGAAAATCAGTCGACGTTTCGGAGGAATATGTCTCCATTTTCAGGATAAGCCAAGCAAAAAAGGAGTGTGAATGCAGGTTGCGTTATATACCAGAAGATAGTACTGTTCATGGTGTGTGTGATGCACATCTGATATACGAGTCAGACAGCGCTGTCGTGTACTGGAGAATAACGTCATTAAGAAGCACGAACGAGTGGAGGTATAGTCCCATGCATCTTAAACCTTGGCACCAGATGCAGTTAATTAGTCACATTCACGCTCAGGCCGCTTTACCCCTGTATGCATAGCAATCACTTGATATTTATACCCACAATAATCATCAGTGAAGCTTCACAGGTCGTCGATTGAATCATCAACTATTCAACGACATATTTCGGCCACACGACCATCATCAGGTATATATGATGATTTGTGTAAACGGTTACATTGTGCCACAACATCATATGACCCGCGAGGCCTGTGGTCTAAAAAACATTTATCATGACCGTTACATTTAATGTGTTTAGAACTTTTAAAAAAAGAGGTAAAAAGTTGCATGTCTGTTTGACACTCCTGTATTTCGCGTTCTGATTATTCATCTCCGGGTCACCAATATACATACGTGTTGTGTTGGCCACCACAAAACCCTACTGCTGAGTACAAACGCTTGTCTTCTCTTCTTATTTCCGGTAATATGGTGACTAATACAAATGTACAAGCCTTTGAATGCCCACTTCATTAGTGAGCCTCAACGAGAGCTTCTGTTGTTATTCCTGAACAACCATTTCGATCGTTTTCATAAGGCAATGCAATGCATTGGATGACAATCCGTTTACCTTCGCGTTTGAAGTAGCTAACGAATCAGTCACTAAGTAAAATTTATGAACAGAAAAACGGTTAAATTCATCAACGCCAAGACTGCGGAATACTCGGGTACTCTGTCTTTAAGCAATAGAAAGAGTTTTTCGAGGGCACATCCATATCTGAATGTATGAACATTATATTTGCTCTGAATGGAACATTAGTCCATTAACGATTAACATAATCCATTAACGATTTTCTTTAACGATTCGAAAATCCGATGAGTGTAAGCAGTGTTAGCAGAAGAGACTGGTAGAATATCATAGGGGGAAGCACAATGGACCAATACAGGTCCAAGTGCATGGGGAAACCCACCCTCTCCAATAACTAACTAACACTTGACAAATTTAGCAGTCCCTGGAGTCATAAAACATATGGAAGGAATAAAATCATTTGGTTCTCTGGTGGGAAAACTTACATCTTGTTACACCCCGTCAGATTTTCGAATCGTTTGACTAAAGGACAGAAGAATGAAAGAATGGCTATTCAAGAAAAGGAGCTAGAGGGGTCCCTTCTTCAGTGCTAAGACCTTCCATTATACCTGCAAGAGATTAATGCCCTTTCTATGGTCGTGAACAGACAGTAGCATCGTGGCTGAGATACAGAGTGCGATCTGTTTTCTGTGCGTTCATAGTGACATCGAATTCTGTAGTTTATAGATACACGTATATATACATATATGTATATATACACACAAAAAAAGGTGTGTACATCAAATTTTACTATATATTTTAACACATTATTCTGCAGAATCAGCAATAAAAGTACTGGCTCGTGGATGAGTTTGGGCATAACTAATACGTATANGGCACATTGGTAAAATATTGGCCTAATGTCACGGAGTTCCAAGGGTCGGAACCAACGAAAGTTTTATAAAATACAAGTGGAGGTAATAAGATTTTTCTTGAATTATAACTGAAGATGTAGCTTAAGAGGAAGATTAAAGAAAACAAATTTCAGTGGCGCTGGTGGTCTAGTGGTAAGACACCAGCCTAGTATTCAGAAAGTCCCGGGTTCAAAACCAGTAGGATTTTTGTGGGAAAAAATAGAAGAAGAAAACCAACGGCGGTGCAAGAAGTGAAGAGATAGAGATAAGGTGTGGGGGGCGAGGGAGGGTAGAATTTCTTTTTTTGCGGCCGCTTCGCGGTCATTAAGACACTCAACCTAAGCGGGTTTTATTAAAATCCACATGGGATCAAAAAGAAAAAAATTTTGGCCCACCATCCGCCCACCAACCACCCGCCCTTAGGGGGTGACTTTGACTTATTCATTTCAGACCAAGTTCTATGAACGAGAGTTAGCAACAAATTGTAATATAACTGCAGCGCATTCTGTTGACTAGAACCTCATGGAAAGCCACGAAGTGAAGTATGCAATGTAACATCTTAGTTTCATATGAGCTCACTTACTGGGCTGTGCCAAGCCGCTCCTCCAAAAATTCATTTTATAGGGCTAGGGCGTCAGTCACTGAGTATGAGATCAAGGAAGCGTGACACCACACCCATGCCCACCCTTACGGTCATGCAGGATTGTCATCGCTCGATACCAAACTACATTAGCGAGAGTTAACAAAGAATTAATAAACACTGCAGTGCCATCTGTGGATTGAAACCTGAACCTGTGGAGTAATCAACATTACATCAACATTCAGGTTTCAATCCACAGATGGCACTGCAGTGTTTATTAATTCTTTGTTAACTCTCGCTAATGTAGTTTGGTATCGAGCGATGACAAACCCGCATGACCGTAAGGGT